>NW_026777783.1:0-103628 GCF_028023285.1 Balaenoptera ricei
TCGGTCAAAGACTTTCCCCACAAGTTGAACATGTTTGCTCCCCTCTAGCCTCCGAAGGCCGAGTTTACCTAGCTAGGACTCACACTGCAGGAAGGGTACTCAGGGTGCTGGTGACTGCAAGTTGTTTCACCAGGCAGCCCACATCGGGTACAGCCACTTGGATTTTCCAGGGGCACAGCGCAAAGGGTGTCAGCTAACGCGCCTCCAGCCTGGGAGGGGCCACATACACTCGCTGAATGGGAAACAAGCCCATGCCTTCAGTGTGAAAGGCCGCTATGCCTCTTTGCTTCGGCAGCCCAGGGATAGCGTCAGCTCTGAAATGCCTCCAAAGGAGCAGACTCAGAGACCCTTTGAACCGCAGAGCAGGTGCGGCCCAGAACAAGGACTGCTCTTGGGCTGAGAACACCCACTGCCCAGCGCCTCTTTTGGCTACACACGTGTAGTGGGAGGGTGTTGAATTCTGCTGCGTGATAACTTCTCCGGGCCACGTGGTGTGAGCGCAGGTAGAGTGGCCCTCCATCTCCTCCCAGTTTCCTGCCTAAGTTGTACAAGGCAAACTCCCTGCTTGAATCCCCGGGTGGGGTACGTACCCTCCAGAGAAAGGTGGATGCTTGGGACCCAGGGCTAGTCTCTATGTCGATGTTCTGTGCATCAGCTTCGCAGCTGTTCTCTCTAAGCGGGTCCCAAAGGCTTTTTGGAAGACTTTCCTTCGAGGGTCAGAAAGAGGAAATGAGCCGACAGGCCCACGGGGATGCCAGTTCTCTCCAGCCACAACGCTAGCAGCCTCAGACACGCGGGTTCTCTTTGGGACATGAAAGAACACTATGCTTGGAAGCTTCTTCCATCCAGTTTGAGAGCCGCACTTCCACTGCCTCCTAGGATTCCAGGTGTTGCCTTGCCGTCACAATTTCCAATTCTTAGGCCTATGACGGCAGAGTGTCTGGCAGTTCTCAGAGAGACCTTAGGAATGCAGGCTTTTTGGCTCCTTCCACTGACAAACCAGCTCCTCCAGATCCTCTGTCGATAGGCATTTCATGTCAGAATATCTCTGGGCGCCCTCATTCCTCCTCCACGAAGTAAGACACAAACGGAATTGCCCGAAAGGGAGGAAGCCCTCTGAGTCCGGCAGAGAGGCAGTCTCTCCCCCTCAGCACTCCCCCATGGCTGAGCCCAGGGCATGGGACCGAGAGAGGGAGAAAGACAGCCGTGACCCCGAGCTTTTCCACAATGTAGTATAGGCCTCACCCTCAAGCTCACGTCAATCGCCTAGAGAAAACAGCAGGCCTCGGTCTGCTTTCCTGTGGCTAGGAAACTTGGCTTTCATTCCTTAGGTGGCACACTGGCTCAGGACTGCCCTGCCCGAAGCACTCACGGGGTGCAGCCCTATTTGTTGAGATCAGCCCTTCTGGCTCTCTCTCGGATGAAGCAACTGGAAAAGAGCCGTTCGTAATCTTCGGACCGTGGGAGCTCGCCCCAGTCTACACCAGAACAGCACTCTGAGGAGCTGCTGACGTTTGGTAGCAAAATCTCCTCTTCTGAAGAGAAACATTTCGCTGTCAGTGGGTTCCATCAGCCTTGCCATATTTTCTCAGCTGGCTATGATGGAGGGCAGTCAGTGGGCAGACTCACCTGAGGCCCTCCTTCCCAGACTGTGATACAGACAGACCCGCCGCCTGCTTCAGCCCAAAGGGACGGCTTACGGTGAGGCAAAAACCCTGTGTTGGAAAGTTCCTGCCTAACCCTCGCCCAAGCACAAGCAAATTGGTCATCGGTCAAAGACTTTCCCCACAAGTTGAACATGTTTGCTCCCCTCTAGCCTCCGAAGGCCGAGTTTACCTAGCTAGGACTCACACTGCAGGAAGGGTACTCAGGGTGCTGGTGACTGCAAGTTGTTTCACCAGGCAGCCCACATCGGGTACAGCCACTTGGATTTTCCAGGGGCACAGCGCAAAGGGTGTCAGCTAACGCGCCTCCAGCCTGGGAGGGGCCACATACACTCGCTGAATGGGAAACAAGCCCATGCCTTCAGTGTGAAAGGCCGCTATGCCTCTTTGCTTCGGCAGCCCAGGGATAGCGTCAGCTCTGAAATGCCTCCAAAGGAGCAGACTCAGAGACCCTTTGAACCGCAGAGCAGGTGCGGCCCAGAACAAGGACTGCTCTTGGGCTGAGAACACCCACTGCCCAGCGCCTCTTTTGGCTACACACGTGTAGTGCGAGGGTGTTGAATTCTGCTGCGTGATAACTTCTCCGGGCCACGTGGTGTGAGCGCAGGTAGAGTGGCCCTCCATCTCCTCCCAGTTTCCTGCCTAAGTTGTACAAGGCAAACTCCCTGCTTGAATCCCCGGGTGGGGTACGTACCCTCCAGAGAAAGGTGGATGCTTGGGACCCAGGGCTAGTCTCTATGTCGATGTTCTGTGCATCAGCTTCGCAGCTGTTCTCTCTAAGCGGGTCCCAAAGGCTTTTTGGAAGACTTTCCTTCGAGGGTCAGAAAGAGGAAATGAGCCGACAGGCCCACGGGGATGCCAGTTCTCTCCAGCCACAACGCTAGCAGCCTCAGACACGCGGGTTCTCTTTGGGACATGAAAGAACACTATGCTTGGAAGCTTCTTCCATCCAGTTTGAGAGCCGCACTTCCACTGCCTCCTAGGATTCCAGGTGTTGCCTTGCCGTCACAATTTCCAATTCTTAGGCCTATGACGGCAGAGTGTCTGGCAGTTCTCAGAGAGACCTTAGGAATGCAGGCTTTTTGGCTCCTTCCACTGACAAACCAGCTCCTCCAGATCCTCTGTCGATAGGCATTTCATGTCAGAATATCTCTGGGCGCCCTCATTCCTCCTCCACGAAGTAAGACACAAACGGAATTGCCCGAAAGGGAGGAAGCCCTCTGAGTCCGGCAGAGAGGCAGTCTCTCCCCCTCAGCATTCCCCCATGGCTGAGCCCAGGGCATGGGACCGAGAGAGGGAGAAAGACAGCCGTGACCCCGAGCTTTTCCACAATGTAGTATAGGCCTCACCCTCAAGCTCACGTCAATCGCCTAGAGAAAACAGCAGGCCTCGGTCTGCTTTCCTGTGGCTAGGAAACTTGGCTTTCATTCCTTAGGTGGCACACTGGCTCAGGACTGCCCTGCCCGAAGCACTCACGGGGTGCAGCCCTATTTGTTGAGATCAGCCCTTCTGGCTCTCTCTCGGATGAAGCAACTGGAAAAGAGCCGTTCGTAATCTTCGGACCGTGGGAGCTCGCCCCAGTCTACACCAGAACAGCACTCTGAGGAGCTGCTGACGTTTGGTAGCAAAATCTCCTCTTCTGAAGAGAAACATTTCGCTGTCAGTGGGTTCCATCAGCCTTGCCATATTTTCTCAGCTGGCTATGATGGAGGGCAGTCAGTGGGCAGACTCACCTGAGGCCCTCCTTCCCAGACTGTGATACAGACAGACCCGCCGCCTGCTTCAGCCCAAAGGGACGGCTTACGGTGAGGCAAAAACCCTGTGTTGGAAAGTTCCTGCCTAACCCTCGCCCAAGCACAAGCAAATCGGTCATCGGTCAAAGACTTTCCCCACAAGTTGAACATGTTTGCTCCCCTCTAGCCTCCGAAGGCCGAGTTTACCTAGCTAGGACTCACACTGCAGGAAGGGTACTCAGGGTGCTGGTGACTGCAAGTTGTTTCACCAGGCAGCCCACATCGGGTACAGCCACTTGGATTTTCCAGGGGCACAGCGCAAAGGGTGTCAGCTAACGCGCCTCCAGCCTGGGAGGGGCCACATACACTCGCTGAATGGGAAACAAGCCCATGCCTTCAGTGTGAAAGGCCGCTATGCCTCTTTGCTTCGGCAGCCCAGGGATAGCGTCAGCTCTGAAATGCCTCCAAAGGAGCAGACTCAGAGACCCTTTGAACCGCAGAGCAGGTGCGGCCCAGAACAAGGACTGCTCTTGGGCTGAGAACACCCACTGCCCAGCGCCTCTTTTGGCTACACACGTGTAGTGGGAGGGTGTTGAATTCTGCTGCGTGATAACTTCTCCGGGCCACGTGGTGTGAGCGCAGGTAGAGTGGCCCTCCATCTCCTCCCAGTTTCCTGCCTAAGTTGTACAAGGCAAACTCCCTGCTTGAATCCCCGGGTGGGGTACGTACCCTCCAGAGAAAGGTGGATGCTTGGGACCCAGGGCTAGTCTCTATGTCGATGTTCTGTGCATCAGCTTCGCAGCTGTTCTCTCTAAGCGGGTCCCAAAGGCTTTTTGGAAGACTTTCCTTCGAGGGTCAGAAAGAGGAAATGAGCCGACAGGCCCACGGGGATGCCAGTTCTCTCCAGCCACAACGCTAGCAGCCTCAGACACGCGGGTTCTCTTTGGGACATGAAAGAACACTATGCTTGGAAGCTTCTTCCATCCAGTTTGAGAGCCGCACTTCCACTGCCTCCTAGGATTCCAGGTGTTGCCTTGCCGTCACAATTTCCAATTCTTAGGCCTATGACGGCAGAGTGTCTGGCAGTTCTCAGAGAGACCTTAGGAATGCAGGCTTTTTGGCTCCTTCCACTGACAAACCAGCTCCTCCAGATCCTCTGTCGATAGGCATTTCATGTCAGAATATCTCTGGGCGCCCTCATTCCTCCTCCACGAAGTAAGACACAAACGGAATTGCCCGAAAGGGAGGAAGCCCTCTGAGTCCGGCAGAGAGGCAGTCTCTCCCCCTCAGCACTCCCCCATGGCTGAGCCCAGGGCATGGGACCGAGAGAGGGAGAAAGACAGCCGTGACCCCGAGCTTTTCCACAATGTAGTATAGGCCTCACCCTCAAGCTCACGTCAATCGCCTAGAGAAAACAGCAGGCCTCGGTCTGCTTTCCTGTGGCTAGGAAACTTGGCTTTCATTCCTTAGGTGGCACACTGGCTCAGGACTGCCCTGCCCGAAGCACTCACGGGGTGCAGCCCTATTTGTTGAGATCAGCCCTTCTGGCTCTCTCTCGGATGAAGCAACTGGAAAAGAGCCGTTCGTAATCTTCGGACCGTGGGAGCTCGCCCCAGTCTACACCAGAACAGCACTCTGAGGAGCTGCTGACGTTTGGTAGCAAAATCTCCTCTTCTGAAGAGAAACATTTCGCTGTCAGTGGGTTCCATCAGCCTTGCCATATTTTCTCAGCTGGCTATGATGGAGGGCAGTCAGTGGGCAGACTCACCTGAGGCCCTCCTTCCCAGACTGTGATACAGACAGACCCGCCGCCTGCTTCAGCCCAAAGGGACGGCTTACGGTGAGGCAAAAACCCTGTGTTGGAAAGTTCCTGCCTAACCCTCGCCCAAGCACAAGCAAATCGGTCATCGGTCAAAGACTTTCCCCACAAGTTGAACATGTTTGCTCCCCTCTAGCCTCCGAAGGCCGAGTTTACCTAGCTAGGACTCACACTGCAGGAAGGGTACTCAGGGTGCTGGTGACTGCAAGTTGTTTCACCAGGCAGCCCACATCGGGTACAGCCACTTGGATTTTCCAGGGGCACAGCGCAAAGGGTGTCAGCTAACGCGCCTCCAGCCTGGGAGGGGCCACATACACTCGCTGAATGGGAAACAAGCCCATGCCTTCAGTGTGAAAGGCCGCTATGCCTCTTTGCTTCGGCAGCCCAGGGATAGCGTCAGCTCTGAAATGCCTCCAAAGGAGCAGACTCAGAGACCCTTTGAACCGCAGAGCAGGTGCGGCCCAGAACAAGGACTGCTCTTGGGCTGAGAACACCCACTGCCCAGCGCCTCTTTTGGCTACACACGTGTAGTGGGAGGGTGTTGAATTCTGCTGCGTGATAACTTCTCCGGGCCACGTGGTGTGAGCGCAGGTAGAGTGGCCCTCCATCTCCTCCCAGTTTCCTGCCTAAGTTGTACAAGGCAAACTCCCTGCTTGAATCCCCGGGTGGGGTACGTACCCTCCAGAGAAAGGTGGATGCTTGGGACCCAGGGCTAGTCTCTATGTCGATGTTCTGTGCATCAGCTTCGCAGCTGTTCTCTCTAAGCGGGTCCCAAAGGCTTTTTGGAAGACTTTCCTTCGAGGGTCAGAAAGAGGAAATGAGCCGACAGGCCCACGGGGATGCCAGTTCTCTCCAGCCACAACGCTAGCAGCCTCAGACACGCGGGTTCTCTTTGGGACATGAAAGAACACTATGCTTGGAAGCTTCTTCCATCCAGTTTGAGAGCCGCACTTCCACTGCCTCCTAGGATTCCAGGTGTTGCCTTGCCGTCACAATTTCCAAATCTTAGGCCTATGACGGCAGAGTGTCTGGCAGTTCTCAGAGAGACCTTAGGAATGCAGGCTTTTTGGCTCCTTCCACTGACAAACCAGCTCCTCCAGATCCTCTGTCGATAGGCATTTCATGTCAGAATATCTCTGGGCGCCCTCATTCCTCCTCCACGAAGTAAGACACAAACGGAATTGCCCGAAAGGGAGGAAGCCCTCTGAGTCCGGCAGAGAGGCAGTCTCTCCCCCTCAGCACTCCCCCATGGCTGAGCCCAGGGCATGGGACCGAGAGAGGGAGAAAGACAGCCGTGACCCCGAGCTTTTCCACAATGTAGTATAGGCCTCACCCTCAAGCTCACGTCAATCGCCTAGAGAAAACAGCAGGCCTCGGTCTGCTTTCCTGTGGCTAGGAAACTTGGCTTTCATTCCTTAGGTGGCACACTGGCTCAGGACTGCCCTGCCCGAAGCACTCACGGGGTGCAGCCCTATTTGTTGAGATCAGCCCTTCTGGCTCTCTCTCGGATGAAGCAACTGGAAAAGAGCCGTTCGTAATCTTCGGACCGTGGGAGCTCGCCCCAGTCTACACCAGAACAGCACTCTGAGGAGCTGCTGACGTTTGGTAGCAAAATCTCCTCTTCTGAAGAGAAACATTTCGCTGTCAGTGGGTTCCATCAGCCTTGCCATATTTTCTCAGCTGGCTATGATGGAGGGCAGTCAGTGGGCAGACTCACCTGAGGCCCTCCTTCCCAGACTGTGATACAGACAGACCCGCCGCCTGCTTCAGCCCAAAGGGACGGCTTACGGTGAGGCAAAAACCCTGTGTTGGAAAGTTCCTGCCTAACCCTCGCCCAAGCACAAGCAAATCGGTCATCGGTCAAAGACTTTCCCCACAAGTTGAACATGTTTGCTCCCCTCTAGCCTCCGAAGGCCGAGTTTACCTAGCTAGGACTCACACTGCAGGAAGGGTACTCAGGGTGCTGGTGACTGCAAGTTGTTTCACCAGGCAGCCCACATCGGGTACAGCCACTTGGATTTTCCAGGGGCACAGCGCAAAGGGTGTCAGCTAACGCGCCTCCAGCCTGGGAGGGGCCACATACACTCGCTGAATGGGAAACAAGCCCATGCCTTCAGTGTGAAAGGCCGCTATGCCTCTTTGCTTCGGCAGCCCAGGGATAGCGTCAGCTCTGAAATGCCTCCAAAGGAGCAGACTCAGAGACCCTTTGAACCGCAGAGCAGGTGCGGCCCAGAACAAGGACTGCTCTTGGGCTGAGAACACCCACTGCCCAGCGCCTCTTTTGGCTACACACGTGTAGTGGGAGGGTGTTGAATTCTGCTGCGTGATAACTTCTCCGGGCCACGTGGTGTGAGCGCAGGTAGAGTGGCCCTCCATCTCCTCCCAGTTTCCTGCCTAAGTTGTACAAGGCAAACTCCCTGCTTGAATCCCCGGGTGGGGTACGTACCCTCCAGAGAAAGGTGGATGCTTGGGACCCAGGGCTAGTCTCTATGTCGATGTTCTGTGCATCAGCTTCGCAGCTGTTCTCTCTAAGCGGGTCCCAAAGGCTTTTTGGAAGACTTTCCTTCGAGGGTCAGAAAGAGGAAATGAGCCGACAGGCCCACGGGGATGCCAGTTCTCTCCAGCCACAACGCTAGCAGCCTCAGACACGCGGGTTCTCTTTGGGACATGAAAGAACACTATGCTTGGAAGCTTCTTCCATCCAGTTTGAGAGCCGCACTTCCACTGCCTCCTAGGATTCCAGGTGTTGCCTTGCCGTCACAATTTCCAAATCTTAGGCCTATGACGGCAGAGTGTCTGGCAGTTCTCAGAGAGACCTTAGGAATGCAGGCTTTTTGGCTCCTTCCACTGACAAACCAGCTCCTCCAGATCCTCTGTCGATAGGCATTTCATGTCAGAATATCTCTGGGCGCCCTCATTCCTCCTCCACGAAGTAAGACACAAACGGAATTGCCCGAAAGGGAGGAAGCCCTCTGAGTCCGGCAGAGAGGCAGTCTCTCCCCCTCAGCATTCCCCCATGGCTGAGCCCAGGGCATGGGACCGAGAGAGGGAGAAAGACAGCCGTGACCCCGAGCTTTTCCACAATGTAGTATAGGCCTCACCCTCAAGCTCACGTCAATCGCCTAGAGAAAACAGCAGGCCTCGGTCTGCTTTCCTGTGGCTAGGAAACTTGGCTTTCATTCCTTAGGTGGCACACTGGCTCAGGACTGCCCTGCCCGAAGCACTCACGGGGTGCAGCCCTATTTGTTGAGATCAGCCCTTCTGGCTCTCTCTCGGATGAAGCAACTGGAAAAGAGCCGTTCGTAATCTTCGGACCGTGGGAGCTCGCCCCAGTCTACACCAGAACAGCACTCTGAGGAGCTGCTGACGTTTGGTAGCAAAATCTCCTCTTCTGAAGAGAAACATTTCGCTGTCAGTGGGTTCCATCAGCCTTGCCATATTTTCTCAGCTGGCTATGATGGAGGGCAGTCAGTGGGCAGACTCACCTGAGGCCCTCCTTCCCAGACTGTGATACAGACAGACCCGCCGCCTGCTTCAGCCCAAAGGGACGGCTTACGGTGAGGCAAAAACCCTGTGTTGGAAAGTTCCTGCCTAACCCTCGCCCAAGCACAAGCAAATCGGTCATCGGTCAAAGACTTTCCCCACAAGTTGAACATGTTTGCTCCCCTCTAGCCTCCGAAGGCCGAGTTTACCTAGCTAGGACTCACACTGCAGGAAGGGTACTCAGGGTGCTGGTGACTGCAAGTTGTTTCACCAGGCAGCCCACATCGGGTACAGCCACTTGGATTTTCCAGGGGCACAGCGCAAAGGGTGTCAGCTAATGCGCCTCCAGCCTGGGAGGGGCCACATACACTCGCTGAATGGGAAACAAGCCCATGCCTTCAGTGTGAAAGGCCGCTATGCCTCTTTGCTTCGGCAGCCCAGGGATAGCGTCAGCTCTGAAATGCCTCCAAAGGAGCAGACTCAGAGACCCTTTGAACCGCAGAGCAGGTGCGGCCCAGAACAAGGACTGCTCTTGGGCTGAGAACACCCACTGCCCAGCGCCTCTTTTGGCTACACACGTGTAGTGCGAGGGTGTTGAATTCTGCTGCGTGATAACTTCTCCGCGCCACGTGGTGTGAGCGCAGGCAGAGTGGCCCTCCATCTCCTCCCAGTTTCCTGCCTAAGTTGTACAAGGCAAACTCCCTGCTTGAATCCCCGGGTGGGGTACGTACCCTCCAGAGAAAGGTGGATGCTTGGGACCCAGGGCTAGTCTCTATGTCGATGTTCTGTGCATCAGCTTCGCAGCTGTTCTCTCTAAGCGGGTCCCAAAGGCTTTTTGGAAGACTTTCCTTCGAGGGTCAGAAAGAGGAAATGAGCCGACAGGCCCACGGGGATGCCAGTTCTCTCCAGCCACAACGCTAGCAGCCTCAGACACGCGGGTTCTCTTTGGGACATGAAAGAACACTATGCTTGGAAGCTTCTTCCATCCAGTTTGAGAGCCGCACTTCCACTGCCTCCTAGGATTCCAGGTGTTGCCTTGCCGTCACAATTTCCAATTCTTAGGCCTATGACGGCAGAGTGTCTGGCAGTTCTCAGAGAGACCTTAGGAATGCAGGCTTTTTGGCTCCTTCCACTGACAAACCAGCTCCTCCAGATCCTCTGTCGATAGGCATTTCATGTCAGAATATCTCTGGGCGCCCTCATTCCTCCTCCACGAAGTAAGACACAAACGGAATTGCCCGAAAGGGAGGAAGCCCTCTGAGTCCGGCAGAGAGGCAGTCTCTCCCCCTCAGCACTCCCCCATGGCTGAGCCCAGGGCATGGGACCGAGAGAGGGAGAAAGACAGCCGTGACCCCGAGCTTTTCCACAATGTAGTATAGGCCTCACCCTCAAGCTCACGTCAATCGCCTAGAGAAAACAGCAGGCCTCGGTCTGCTTTCCTGTGGCTAGGAAACTTGGCTTTCATTCCTTAGGTGGCACACTGGCTCAGGACTGCCCTGCCCGAAGCACTCACGGGGTGCAGCCCTATTTGTTGAGATCAGCCCTTCTGGCTCTCTCTCGGATGAAGCAACTGGAAAAGAGCCGTTCGTAATCTTCGGACCGTGGGAGCTCGCCCCAGTCTACACCAGAACAGCACTCTGAGGAGCTGCTGACGTTTGGTAGCAAAATCTCCTCTTCTGAAGAGAAACATTTCGCTGTCAGTGGGTTCCATCAGCCTTGCCATATTTTCTCAGCTGGCTATGATGGAGGGCAGTCAGTGGGCAGACTCACCTGAGGCCCTCCTTCCCAGACTGTGATACAGACAGACCCGCCGCCTGCTTCAGCCCAAAGGGACGGCTTACGGTGAGGCAAAAACCCTGTGTTGGAAAGTTCCTGCCTAACCCTCGCCCAAGCACAAGCAAATCGGTCATCGGTCAAAGACTTTCCCCACAAGTTGAACATGTTTGCTCCCCTCTAGCCTCCGAAGGCCGAGTTTACCTAGCTAGGACTCACACTGCAGGAAGGGTACTCAGGGTGCTGGTGACTGCAAGTTGTTTCACCAGGCAGCCCACATCGGGTACAGCCACTTGGATTTTCCAGGGGCACAGCGCAAAGGGTGTCAGCTAACGCGCCTCCAGCCTGGGAGGGGCCACATACACTCGCTGAATGGGAAACAAGCCCATGCCTTCAGTGTGAAAGGCCGCTATGCCTCTTTGCTTCGGCAGCCCAGGGATAGCGTCAGCTCTGAAATGCCTCCAAAGGAGCAGACTCAGAGACCCTTTGAACCGCAGAGCAGGTGCGGCCCAGAACAAGGACTGCTCTTGGGCTGAGAACACCCACTGCCCAGCGCCTCTTTTGGCTACACACGTGTAGTGCGAGGGTGTTGAATTCTGCTGCGTGATAACTTCTCCGCGCCACGTGGTGTGAGCGCAGGTAGAGTGGCCCTCCATCTCCTCCCAGTTTCCTGCCTAAGTTGTACAAGGCAAACTCCCTGCTTGAATCCCCGGGTGGGGTACGTACCCTCCAGAGAAAGGTGGATGCTTGGGACCCAGGGCTAGTCTCTATGTCGATGTTCTGTGCATCAGCTTCGCAGCTGTTCTCTCTAAGCGGGTCCCAAAGGCTTTTTGGAAGACTTTCCTTCGAGGGTCAGAAAGAGGAAATGAGCCGACAGGCCCACGGGGATGCCAGTTCTCTCCAGCCACAACGCTAGCAGCCTCAGACACGCGGGTTCTCTTTGGGACATGAAAGAACACTATGCTTGGAAGCTTCTTCCATCCAGTTTGAGAGCCGCACTTCCACTGCCTCCTAGGATTCCAGGTGTTGCCTTGCCGTCACAATTTCCAATTCTTAGGCCTATGACGGCAGAGTGTCTGGCAGTTCTCAGAGAGACCTTAGGAATGCAGGCTTTTTGGCTCCTTCCACTGACAAACCAGCTCCTCCAGATCCTCTGTCGATAGGCATTTCATGTCAGAATATCTCTGGGCGCCCTCATTCCTCCTCCACGAAGTAAGACACAAACGGAATTGCCCGAAAGGGAGGAAGCCCTCTGAGTCCGGCAGAGAGGCAGTCTCTCCCCCTCAGCATTCCCCCATGGCTGAGCCCAGGGCATGGGACCGAGAGAGGGAGAAAGACAGCCGTGACCCCGAGCTTTTCCACAATGTAGTATAGGCCTCACCCTCAAGCTCACGTCAATCGCCTAGAGAAAACAGCAGGCCTCGGTCTGCTTTCCTGTGGCTAGGAAACTTGGCTTTCATTCCTTAGGTGGCACACTGGCTCAGGACTGCCCTGCCCGAAGCACTCACGGGGTGCAGCCCTATTTGTTGAGATCAGCCCTTCTGGCTCTCTCTCGGATGAAGCAACTGGAAAAGAGCCGTTCGTAATCTTCGGACCGTGGGAGCTCGCCCCAGTCTACACCAGAACAGCACTCTGAGGAGCTGCTGACGTTTGGTAGCAAAATCTCCTCTTCTGAAGAGAAACATTTCGCTGTCAGTGGGTTCCATCAGCCTTGCCATATTTTCTCAGCTGGCTATGATGGAGGGCAGTCAGTGGGCAGACTCACCTGAGGCCCTCCTTCCCAGACTGTGATACAGACAGACCCGCCGCCTGCTTCAGCCCAAAGGGACGGCTTACGGTGAGGCAAAAACCCTGTGTTGGAAAGTTCCTGCCTAACCCTCGCCCAAGCACAAGCAAATCGGTCATCGGTCAAAGACTTTCCCCACAAGTTGAACATGTTTGCTCCCCTCTAGCCTCCGAAGGCCGAGTTTACCTAGCTAGGACTCACACTGCAGGAAGGGTACTCAGGGTGCTGGTGACTGCAAGTTGTTTCACCAGGCAGCCCACATCGGGTACAGCCACTTGGATTTTCCAGGGGCACAGCGCAAAGGGTGTCAGCTAACGCGCCTCCAGCCTGGGAGGGGCCACATACACTCGCTGAATGGGAAACAAGCCCATGCCTTCAGTGTGAAAGGCCGCTATGCCTCTTTGCTTCGGCAGCCCAGGGATAGCGTCAGCTCTGAAATGCCTCCAAAGGAGCAGACTCAGAGACCCTTTGAACCGCAGAGCAGGTGCGGCCCAGAACAAGGACTGCTCTTGGGCTGAGAACACCCACTGCCCAGCGCCTCTTTTGGCTACACACGTGTAGTGGGAGGGTGTTGAATTCTGCTGCGTGATAACTTCTCCGGGCCACGTGGTGTGAGCGCAGGTAGAGTGGCCCTCCATCTCCTCCCAGTTTCCTGCCTAAGTTGTACAAGGCAAACTCCCTGCTTGAATCCCCGGGTGGGGTACGTACCCTCCAGAGAAAGGTGGATGCTTGGGACCCAGGGCTAGTCTCTATGTCGATGTTCTGTGCATCAGCTTCGCAGCTGTTCTCTCTAAGCGGGTCCCAAAGGCTTTTTGGAAGACTTTCCTTCGAGGGTCAGAAAGAGGAAATGAGCCGACAGGCCCACGGGGATGCCAGTTCTCTCCAGCCACAACGCTAGCAGCCTCAGACACGCGGGTTCTCTTTGGGACATGAAAGAACACTATGCTTGGAAGCTTCTTCCATCCAGTTTGAGAGCCGCACTTCCACTGCCTCCTAGGATTCCAGGTGTTGCCTTGCCGTCACAATTTCCAAATCTTAGGCCTATGACGGCAGAGTGTCTGGCAGTTCTCAGAGAGACCTTAGGAATGCAGGCTTTTTGGCTCCTTCCACTGACAAACCAGCTCCTCCAGATCCTCTGTCGATAGGCATTTCATGTCAGAATATCTCTGGGCGCCCTCATTCCTCCTCCACGAAGTAAGACACAAACGGAATTGCCCGAAAGGGAGGAAGCCCTCTGAGTCCGGCAGAGAGGCAGTCTCTCCCCCTCAGCATTCCCCCATGGCTGAGCCCAGGGCATGGGACCGAGAGAGGGAGAAAGACAGCCGTGACCCCGAGCTTTTCCACAATGTAGTATAGGCCTCACCCTCAAGCTCACGTCAATCGCCTAGAGAAAACAGCAGGCCTCGGTCTGCTTTCCTGTGGCTAGGAAACTTGGCTTTCATTCCTTAGGTGGCACACTGGCTCAGGACTGCCCTGCCCGAAGCACTCACGGGGTGCAGCCCTATTTGTTGAGATCAGCCCTTCTGGCTCTCTCTCGGATGAAGCAACTGGAAAAGAGCCGTTCGTAATCTTCGGACCGTGGGAGCTCGCCCCAGTCTACACCAGAACAGCACTCTGAGGAGCTGCTGACGTTTGGTAGCAAAATCTCCTCTTCTGAAGAGAAACATTTCGCTGTCAGTGGGTTCCATCAGCCTTGCCATATTTTCTCAGCTGGCTATGATGGAGGGCAGTCAGTGGGCAGACTCACCTGAGGCCCTCCTTCCCAGACTGTGATACAGACAGACCCGCCGCCTGCTTCAGCCCAAAGGGACGGCTTACGGTGAGGCAAAAACCCTGTGTTGGAAAGTTCCTGCCTAACCCTCGCCCAAGCACAAGCAAATCGGTCATCGGTCAAAGACTTTCCCCACAAGTTGAACATGTTTGCTCCCCTCTAGCCTCCGAAGGCCGAGTTTACCTAGCTAGGACTCACACTGCAGGAAGGGTACTCAGGGTGCTGGTGACTGCAAGTTGTTTCACCAGGCAGCCCACATCGGGTACAGCCACTTGGATTTTCCAGGGGCACAGCGCAAAGGGTGTCAGCTAATGCGCCTCCAGCCTGGGAGGGGCCACATACACTCGCTGAATGGGAAACAAGCCCATGCCTTCAGTGTGAAAGGCCGCTATGCCTCTTTGCTTCGGCAGCCCAGGGATAGCGTCAGCTCTGAAATGCCTCCAAAGGAGCAGACTCAGAGACCCTTTGAACCGCAGAGCAGGTGCGGCCCAGAACAAGGACTGCTCTTGGGCTGAGAACACCCACTGCCCAGCGCCTCTTTTGGCTACACACGTGTAGTGCGAGGGTGTTGAATTCTGCTGCGTGATAACTTCTCCGCGCCACGTGGTGTGAGCGCAGGCAGAGTGGCCCTCCATCTCCTCCCAGTTTCCTGCCTAAGTTGTACAAGGCAAACTCCCTGCTTGAATCCCCGGGTGGGGTACGTACCCTCCAGAGAAAGGTGGATGCTTGGGACCCAGGGCTAGTCTCTATGTCGATGTTCTGTGCATCAGCTTCGCAGCTGTTCTCTCTAAGCGGGTCCCAAAGGCTTTTTGGAAGACTTTCCTTCGAGGGTCAGAAAGAGGAAATGAGCCGACAGGCCCACGGGGATGCCAGTTCTCTCCAGCCACAACGCTAGCAGCCTCAGACACGCGGGTTCTCTTTGGGACATGAAAGAACACTATGCTTGGAAGCTTCTTCCATCCAGTTTGAGAGCCGCACTTCCACTGCCTCCTAGGATTCCAGGTGTTGCCTTGCCGTCACAATTTCCAATTCTTAGGCCTATGACGGCAGAGTGTCTGGCAGTTCTCAGAGAGACCTTAGGAATGCAGGCTTTTTGGCTCCTTCCACTGACAAACCAGCTCCTCCAGATCCTCTGTCGATAGGCATTTCATGTCAGAATATCTCTGGGCGCCCTCATTCCTCCTCCACGAAGTAAGACACAAACGGAATTGCCCGAAAGGGAGGAAGCCCTCTGAGTCCGGCAGAGAGGCAGTCTCTCCCCCTCAGCACTCCCCCATGGCTGAGCCCAGGGCATGGGACCGAGAGAGGGAGAAAGACAGCCGTGACCCCGAGCTTTTCCACAATGTAGTATAGGCCTCACCCTCAAGCTCACGTCAATCGCCTAGAGAAAACAGCAGGCCTCGGTCTGCTTTCCTGTGGCTAGGAAACTTGGCTTTCATTCCTTAGGTGGCACACTGGCTCAGGACTGCCCTGCCCGAAGCACTCACGGGGTGCAGCCCTATTTGTTGAGATCAGCCCTTCTGGCTCTCTCTCGGATGAAGCAACTGGAAAAGAGCCGTTCGTAATCTTCGGACCGTGGGAGCTCGCCCCAGTCTACACCAGAACAGCACTCTGAGGAGCTGCTGACGTTTGGTAGCAAAATCTCCTCTTCTGAAGAGAAACATTTCGCTGTCAGTGGGTTCCATCAGCCTTGCCATATTTTCTCAGCTGGCTATGATGGAGGGCAGTCAGTGGGCAGACTCACCTGAGGCCCTCCTTCCCAGACTGTGATACAGACAGACCCGCCGCCTGCTTCAGCCCAAAGGGACGGCTTACGGTGAGGCAAAAACCCTGTGTTGGAAAGTTCCTGCCTAACCCTCGCCCAAGCACAAGCAAATCGGTCATCGGTCAAAGACTTTCCCCACAAGTTGAACATGTTTGCTCCCCTCTAGCCTCCGAAGGCCGAGTTTACCTAGCTAGGACTCACACTGCAGGAAGGGTACTCAGGGTGCTGGTGACTGCAAGTTGTTTCACCAGGCAGCCCACATCGGGTACAGCCACTTGGATTTTCCAGGGGCACAGCGCAAAGGGTGTCAGCTAACGCGCCTCCAGCCTGGGAGGGGCCACATACACTCGCTGAATGGGAAACAAGCCCATGCCTTCAGTGTGAAAGGCCGCTATGCCTCTTTGCTTCGGCAGCCCAGGGATAGCGTCAGCTCTGAAATGCCTCCAAAGGAGCAGACTCAGAGACCCTTTGAACCGCAGAGCAGGTGCGGCCCAGAACAAGGACTGCTCTTGGGCTGAGAACACCCACTGCCCAGCGCCTCTTTTGGCTACACACGTGTAGTGCGAGGGTGTTGAATTCTGCTGCGTGATAACTTCTCCGCGCCACGTGGTGTGAGCGCAGGTAGAGTGGCCCTCCATCTCCTCCCAGTTTCCTGCCTAAGTTGTACAAGGCAAACTCCCTGCTTGAATCCCCGGGTGGGGTACGTACCCTCCAGAGAAAGGTGGATGCTTGGGACCCAGGGCTAGTCTCTATGTCGATGTTCTGTGCATCAGCTTCGCAGCTGTTCTCTCTAAGCGGGTCCCAAAGGCTTTTTGGAAGACTTTCCTTCGAGGGTCAGAAAGAGGAAATGAGCCGACAGGCCCACGGGGATGCCAGTTCTCTCCAGCCACAACGCTAGCAGCCTCAGACACGCGGGTTCTCTTTGGGACATGAAAGAACACTATGCTTGGAAGCTTCTTCCATCCAGTTTGAGAGCCGCACTTCCACTGCCTCCTAGGATTCCAGGTGTTGCCTTGCCGTCACAATTTCCAATTCTTAGGCCTATGACGGCAGAGTGTCTGGCAGTTCTCAGAGAGACCTTAGGAATGCAGGCTTTTTGGCTCCTTCCACTGACAAACCAGCTCCTCCAGATCCTCTGTCGATAGGCATTTCATGTCAGAATATCTCTGGGCGCCCTCATTCCTCCTCCACGAAGTAAGACACAAACGGAATTGCCCGAAAGGGAGGAAGCCCTCTGAGTCCGGCAGAGAGGCAGTCTCTCCCCCTCAGCATTCCCCCATGGCTGAGCCCAGGGCATGGGACCGAGAGAGGGAGAAAGACAGCCGTGACCCCGAGCTTTTCCACAATGTAGTATAGGCCTCACCCTCAAGCTCACGTCAATCGCCTAGAGAAAACAGCAGGCCTCGGTCTGCTTTCCTGTGGCTAGGAAACTTGGCTTTCATTCCTTAGGTGGCACACTGGCTCAGGACTGCCCTGCCCGAAGCACTCACGGGGTGCAGCCCTATTTGTTGAGATCAGCCCTTCTGGCTCTCTCTCGGATGAAGCAACTGGAAAAGAGCCGTTCGTAATCTTCGGACCGTGGGAGCTCGCCCCAGTCTACACCAGAACAGCACTCTGAGGAGCTGCTGACGTTTGGTAGCAAAATCTCCTCTTCTGAAGAGAAACATTTCGCTGTCAGTGGGTTCCATCAGCCTTGCCATATTTTCTCAGCTGGCTATGATGGAGGGCAGTCAGTGGGCAGACTCACCTGAGGCCCTCCTTCCCAGACTGTGATACAGACAGACCCGCCGCCTGCTTCAGCCCAAAGGGACGGCTTACGGTGAGGCAAAAACCCTGTGTTGGAAAGTTCCTGCCTAACCCTCGCCCAAGCACAAGCAAATCGGTCATCGGTCAAAGACTTTCCCCACAAGTTGAACATGTTTGCTCCCCTCTAGCCTCCGAAGGCCGAGTTTACCTAGCTAGGACTCACACTGCAGGAAGGGTACTCAGGGTGCTGGTGACTGCAAGTTGTTTCACCAGGCAGCCCACATCGGGTACAGCCACTTGCATTTTCCAGGTGCACAGCGCAAAGGGTGTCAGCTAACGCGCCTCCAGCCTGGGAGGGCCCACATACACTCTCTGAATGGGAAACAAGCCCATGCCTTCAGTGTGAAAGGCCGCTATGCCTCCTTGCTTCGGCAGCCCAGGGATAGCGTCAGCTCTGAAATGCCTCCAAAGGAGCAGACTCAGAGACCCTTTGAACCGCAGAGCAGGTGCGGCCCAGAACAAGGACTGCTCTTGGGCTGAGAACACCCACTGCCCAGCGCCTCTTTTGGCTACACACGTGTAGTGGGAGGGTGTTGAATTCTGCTGCGTGATAACTTCTCCGGGCCACGTGGTGTGAGCGCAGGTAGAGTGGCCCTCCATCTCCTCCCAGTTTCCTGCCTAAGTTGTACAAGGCAAACTCCCTGCTTGAATCCCCGGGTGGGGTACGTACCCTCCAGAGAAAGGTGGATGCTTGGGACCCAGGGCTAGTCTCTATGTCGATGTTCTGTGCATCAGCTTCGCAGCTGTTCTCTCTAAGCGGGTCCCAAAGGCTTTTTGGAAGACTTTCCTTCGAGGGTCAGAAAGAGGAAATGAGCCGACAGGCCCACGGGGATGCCAGTTCTCTCCAGCCACAACGCTAGCAGCCTCAGACACGCGGGTTCTCTTTGGGACATGAAAGAACACTATGCTTGGAAGCTTCTTCCATCCAGTTTGAGAGCCGCACTTCCACTGCCTCCTAGGATTCCAGGTGTTGCCTTGCCGTCACAATTTCCAATTCTTAGGCCTATGACGGCAGAGTGTCTGGCAGTTCTCAGAGAGACCTTAGGAATGCAGGCTTTTTGGCTCCTTCCACTGACAAACCAGCTCCTCCAGATCCTCTGTCGATAGGCATTTCATGTCAGAATATCTCTGGGCGCCCTCATTCCTCCTCCACGAAGTAAGACACAAACGGAATTGCCCGAAAGGGAGGAAGCCCTCTGAGTCCGGCAGAGAGGCAGTCTCTCCCCCTCAGCACTCCCCCATGGCTGAGCCCAGGGCATGGGACCGAGAGAGGGAGAAAGACAGCCGTGACCCCGAGCTTTTCCACAATGTAGTATAAGCCTCACCCTCAAGCTCACGTCAATCGCCTAGAGAAAACAGCAGGCCTCGGTCTGCTTTCCTGTGGCTAGGAAACTTGGCTTTCATTCCTTAGGTGGCACACTGGCTCAGGACTGCCCTGCCCGAAGCACTCACGGGGTGCAGCCCTATTTGTTGAGATCAGCCCTTCTGGCTCTCTCTCGGTTGAAGCAACTGGAAAAGAGCCGTTCGTAATCTTCGGACCGTGGGAGCTCGCCCCAGTCTACACCAGAACAGCACTCTGAGGAGCTGCTGACGTTTGGTAGCAAAATCTCCTCTTCTGAAGAGAAACATTTCGCTGTCAGTGGGTTCCATCAGCCTTGCCATATTTTCTCAGCTGGCTATGATGGAGGGCAGTCAGTGGGCAGACTCACCTGAGGCCCTCCTTCCCAGACTGTGATACAGACAGACCCGCCGCCTGCTTCAGCCCAAAGGGACGGCTTACGGTGAGGCAAAAACCCTGTGTTGGAAAGTTCCTGCCTAACCCTCGCCCAAGCACAAGCAAATTGGTCATCGGTCAAAGACTTTCCCCACAAGTTGAACATGTTTGCTCCCCTCTAGCCTCCGAAGGCCGAGTTTACCTAGCTAGGACTCACACTGCAGGAAGGGTACTCAGGGTGCTGGTGACTGCAAGTTGTTTCACCAGGCAGCCCACATCGGGTACAGCCACTTGGATTTTCCAGGGGCACAGCGCAAAGGGTGTCAGCTAACGCGCCTCCAGCCTGGGAGGGGCCACATACACTCTCTGAATGGGAAACAAGCCCATGCCTTCAGTGTGAAAGGCCGCTATGCCTCTTTGCTTCGGCAGCCCAGGGATAGCGTCAGCTCTGAAATGCCTCCAAAGGAGCAGACTCAGAGACCCTTTGAACCGCAGAGCAGGTGCGGCCCAGAACAAGGACTGCTCTTGGGCTGAGAACACCCACTGCCCAGCGCCTCTTTTGGCTACACACGTGTAGTGGGAGGGTGTTGAATTCTGCTGCGTGATAACTTCTCCGGGCCACGTGGTGTGAGCGCAGGTAGAGTGGCCCTCCATCTCCTCCCAGTTTCCTGCCTAAGTTGTACAAGGCAAACTCCCTGCTTGAATCCCCGGGTGGGGTACGTACCCTCCAGAGAAAGGTGGATGCTTGGGACCCAGGGCTAGTCTCTATGTCGATGTTCTGTGCATCAGCTTCGCAGCTGTTCTCTCTAAGCGGGTCCCAAAGGCTTTTTGGAAGACTTTCCTTCGAGGGTCAGAAAGAGGAAATGAGCCGACAGGCCCACGGGGATGCCAGTTCTCTCCAGCCACAACGCTAGCAGCCTCAGACACGCGGGTTCTCTTTGGGACATGAAAGAACACTATGCTTGGAAGCTTCTTCCATCCAGTTTGAGAGCCGCACTTCCACTGCCTCCTAGGATTCCAGGTGTTGCCTTGCCGTCACAATTTCCAATTCTTAGGCCTATGACGGCAGAGTGTCTGGCAGTTCTCAGAGAGACCTTAGGAATGCAGGCTTTTTGGCTCCTTCCACTGACAAACCAGCTCCTCCAGATCCTCTGTCGATAGGCATTTCATGTCAGAATATCTCTGGGCGCCCTCATTCCTCCTCCACGAAGTAAGACACAAACGGAATTGCCCGAAAGGGAGGAAGCCCTCTGAGTCCGGCAGAGAGGCAGTCTCTCCCCCTCAGCATTCCCCCATGGCTGAGCCCAGGGCATGGGACCGAGAGAGGGAGAAAGACAGCCGTGACCCCGAGCTTTTCCACAATGTAGTATAGGCCTCACCCTCAAGCTCACGTCAATCGCCTAGAGAAAACAGCAGGCCTCGGTCTGCTTTCCTGTGGCTAGGAAACTTGGCTTTCATTCCTTAGGTGGCACACTGGCTCAGGACTGCCCTGCCCGAAGCACTCACGGGGTGCAGCCCTATTTGTTGAGATCAGCCCTTCTGGCTCTCTCTCGGATGAAGCAACTGGAAAAGAGCCGTTCGTAATCTTCGGACCGTGGGAGCTCGCCCCAGTCTACACCAGAACAGCACTCTGAGGAGCTGCTGACGTTTGGTAGCAAAATCTCCTCTTCTGAAGAGAAACATTTCGCTGTCAGTGGGTTCCATCAGCCTTGCCATATTTTCTCAGCTGGCTATGATGGAGGGCAGTCAGTGGGCAGACTCACCTGAGGCCCTCCTTCCCAGACTGTGATACAGACAGACCCGCCGCCTGCTTCAGCCCAAAGGGACGGCTTACGGTGAGGCAAAAACCCTGTGTTGGAAAGTTCCTGCCTAACCCTCGCCCAAGCACAAGCAAATCGGTCATCGGTCAAAGACTTTCCCCACAAGTTGAACATGTTTGCTCCCCTCTAGCCTCCGAAGGCCGAGTTTACCTAGCTAGGACTCACACTGCAGGAAGGGTACTCAGGGTGCTGGTGACTGCAAGTTGTTTCACCAGGCAGCCCACATCGGGTACAGCCACTTGGATTTTCCAGGGGCACAGCGCAAAGGGTGTCAGCTAACGCGCCTCCAGCCTGGGAGGGGCCACATACACTCGCTGAATGGGAAACAAGCCCATGCCTTCAGTGTGAAAGGCCGCTATGCCTCTTTGCTTCGGCAGCCCAGGGATAGCGTCAGCTCTGAAATGCCTCCAAAGGAGCAGACTCAGAGACCCTTTGAACCGCAGAGCAGGTGCGGCCCAGAACAAGGACTGCTCTTGGGCTGAGAACACCCACTGCCCAGCGCCTCTTTTGGCTACACACGTGTAGTGGGAGGGTGTTGAATTCTGCTGCGTGATAACTTCTCCGGGCCACGTGGTGTGAGCGCAGGTAGAGTGGCCCTCCATCTCCTCCCAGTTTCCTGCCTAAGTTGTACAAGGCAAACTCCCTGCTTGAATCCCCGGGTGGGGTACGTACCCTCCAGAGAAAGGTGGATGCTTGGGACCCAGGGCTAGTCTCTATGTCGATGTTCTGTGCATCAGCTTCGCAGCTGTTCTCTCTAAGCGGGTCCCAAAGGCTTTTTGGAAGACTTTCCTTCGAGGGTCAGAAAGAGGAAATGAGCCGACAGGCCCACGGGGATGCCAGTTCTCTCCAGCCACAACGCTAGCAGCCTCAGACACGCGGGTTCTCTTTGGGACATGAAAGAACACTATGCTTGGAAGCTTCTTCCATCCAGTTTGAGAGCCGCACTTCCACTGCCTCCTAGGATTCCAGGTGTTGCCTTGCCGTCACAATTTCCAATTCTTAGGCCTATGACGGCAGAGTGTCTGGCAGTTCTCAGAGAGACCTTAGGAATGCAGGCTTTTTGGCTCCTTCCACTGACAAACCAGCTCCTCCAGATCCTCTGTCGATAGGCATTTCATGTCAGAATATCTCTGGGCGCCCTCATTCCTCCTCCACGAAGTAAGACACAAACGGAATTGCCCGAAAGGGAGGAAGCCCTCTGAGTCCGGCAGAGAGGCAGTCTCTCCCCCTCAGCACTCCCCCATGGCTGAGCCCAGGGCATGGGACCGAGAGAGGGAGAAAGACAGCCGTGACCCCGAGCTTTTCCACAATGTAGTATAGGCCTCACCCTCAAGCTCACGTCAATCGCCTAGAGAAAACAGCAGGCCTCGGTCTGCTTTCCTGTGGCTAGGAAACTTGGCTTTCATTCCTTAGGTGGCACACTGGCTCAGGACTGCCCTGCCCGAAGCACTCACGGGGTGCAGCCCTATTTGTTGAGATCAGCCCTTCTGGCTCTCTCTCGGATGAAGCAACTGGAAAAGAGCCGTTCGTAATCTTCGGACCGTGGGAGCTCGCCCCAGTCTACACCAGAACAGCACTCTGAGGAGCTGCTGACGTTTGGTAGCAAAATCTCCTCTTCTGAAGAGAAACATTTCGCTGTCAGTGGGTTCCATCAGCCTTGCCATATTTTCTCAGCTGGCTATGATGGAGGGCAGTCAGTGGGCAGACTCACCTGAGGCCCTCCTTCCCAGACTGTGATACAGACAGACCCGCCGCCTGCTTCAGCCCAAAGGGACGGCTTACGGTGAGGCAAAAACCCTGTGTTGGAAAGTTCCTGCCTAACCCTCGCCCAAGCACAAGCAAATCGGTCATCGGTCAAAGACTTTCCCCACAAGTTGAACATGTTTGCTCCCCTCTAGCCTCCGAAGGCCGAGTTTACCTAGCTAGGACTCACACTGCAGGAAGGGTACTCAGGGTGCTGGTGACTGCAAGTTGTTTCACCAGGCAGCCCACATCGGGTACAGCCACTTGGATTTTCCAGGGGCACAGCGCAAAGGGTGTCAGCTAACGCGCCTCCAGCCTGGGAGGGGCCACATACACTCTCTGAATGGGAAACAAGCCCATGCCTTCAGTGTGAAAGGCCGCTATGCCTCTTTGCTTCGGCAGCCCAGGGATAGCGTCAGCTCTGAAATGCCTCCAAAGGAGCAGACTCAGAGACCCTTTGAACCGCAGAGCAGGTGCGGCCCAGAACAAGGACTGCTCTTGGGCTGAGAACACCCACTGCCCAGCGCCTCTTTTGGCTACACACGTGTAGTGGGAGGGTGTTGAATTCTGCTGCGTGATAACTTCTCCGGGCCACGTGGTGTGAGCGCAGGTAGAGTGGCCCTCCATCTCCTCCCAGTTTCCTGCCTAAGTTGTACAAGGCAAACTCCCTGCTTGAATCCCCGGGTGGGGTACGTACCCTCCAGAGAAAGGTGGATGCTTGGGACCCAGGGCTAGTCTCTATGTCGATGTTCTGTGCATCAGCTTCGCAGCTGTTCTCTCTAAGCGGGTCCCAAAGGCTTTTTGGAAGACTTTCCTTCGAGGGTCAGAAAGAGGAAATGAGCCGACAGGCCCACGGGGATGCCAGTTCTCTCCAGCCACAACGCTAGCAGCCTCAGACACGCGGGTTCTCTTTGGGACATGAAAGAACACTATGCTTGGAAGCTTCTTCCATCCAGTTTGAGAGCCGCACTTCCACTGCCTCCTAGGATTCCAGGTGTTGCCTTGCCGTCACAATTTCCAATTCTTAGGCCTATGACGGCAGAGTGTCTGGCAGTTCTCAGAGAGACCTTAGGAATGCAGGCTTTTTGGCTCCTTCCACTGACAAACCAGCTCCTCCAGATCCTCTGTCGATAGGCATTTCATGTCAGAATATCTCTGGGCGCCCTCATTCCTCCTCCACGAAGTAAGACACAAACGGAATTGCCCGAAAGGGAGGAAGCCCTCTGAGTCCGGCAGAGAGGCAGTCTCTCCCCCTCAGCACTCCCCCATGGCTGAGCCCAGGGCATGGGACCGAGAGAGGGAGAAAGACAGCCGTGACCCCGAGCTTTTCCACAATGTAGTATAGGCCTCACCCTCAAGCTCACGTCAATCGCCTAGAGAAAACAGCAGGCCTCGGTCTGCTTTCCTGTGGCTAGGAAACTTGGCTTTCATTCCTTAGGTGGCACACTGGCTCAGGACTGCCCTGCCCGAAGCACTCACGGGGTGCAGCCCTGTTTGTTGAGATCAGCCCTTCTGGCTCTCTCTCGGATGAAGCAACTGGAAAAGAGCCGTTCGTAATCTTCGGACCGTGGGAGCTCGCCCCAGTCTACACCAGAACAGCACTCTGAGGAGCTGCTGACGTTTGGTAGCAAAATCTCCTCTTCTGAAGAGAAACATTTCGCTGTCAGTGGGTTCCATCAGCCTTGCCATATTTTCTCAGCTGGCTATGATGGAGGGCAGTCAGTGGGCAGACTCACCTGAGGCCCTCCTTCCCAGACTGTGATACAGACAGACCCGCCGCCTGCTTCAGCCCAAAGGGACGGCTTACGGTGAGGCAAAAACCCTGTGTTGGAAAGTTCCTGCCTAACCCTCGCCCAAGCACAAGCAAATTGGTCATCGGTCAAAGACTTTCCCCACAAGTTGAACATGTTTGCTCCCCTCTAGCCTCCGAAGGCCGAGTTTACCTAGCTAGGACTCACACTGCAGGAAGGGTACTCAGGGTGCTGGTGACTGCAAGTTGTTTCACCAGGCAGCCCACATCGGGTACAGCCACTTGGATTTTCCAGGGGCACAGCGCAAAGGGTGTCAGCTAACGCGCCTCCAGCCTGGGAGGGGCCACATACACTCGCTGAATGGGAAACAAGCCCATGCCTTCAGTGTGAAAGGCCGCTATGCCTCTTTGCTTCGGCAGCCCAGGGATAGCGTCAGCTCTGAAATGCCTCCAAAGGAGCAGACTCAGAGACCCTTTGAACCGCAGAGCAGGTGCGGCCCAGAACAAGGACTGCTCTTGGGCTGAGAACACCCACTGCCCAGCGCCTCTTTTGGCTACACACGTGTAGTGCGAGGGTGTTGAATTCTGCTGCGTGATAACTTCTCCGGGCCACGTGGTGTGAGCGCAGGTAGAGTGGCCCTCCATCTCCTCCCAGTTTCCTGCCTAAGTTGTACAAGGCAAACTCCCTGCTTGAATCCCCGGGTGGGGTACGTACCCTCCAGAGAAAGGTGGATGCTTGGGACCCAGGGCTAGTCTCTATGTCGATGTTCTGTGCATCAGCTTCGCAGCTGTTCTCTCTAAGCGGGTCCCAAAGGCTTTTTGGAAGACTTTCCTTCGAGGGTCAGAAAGAGGAAATGAGCCGACAGGCCCACGGGGATGCCAGTTCTCTCCAGCCACAACGCTAGCAGCCTCAGACACGCGGGTTCTCTTTGGGACATGAAAGAACACTATGCTTGGAAGCTTCTTCCATCCAGTTTGAGAGCCGCACTTCCACTGCCTCCTAGGATTCCAGGTGTTGCCTTGCCGTCACAATTTCCAATTCTTAGGCCTATGACGGCAGAGTGTCTGGCAGTTCTCAGAGAGACCTTAGGAATGCAGGCTTTTTGGCTCCTTCCACTGACAAACCAGCTCCTCCAGATCCTCTGTCGATAGGCATTTCATGTCAGAATATCTCTGGGCGCCCTCATTCCTCCTCCACGAAGTAAGACACAAACGGAATTGCCCGAAAGGGAGGAAGCCCTCTGAGTCCGGCAGAGAGGCAGTCTCTCCCCCTCAGCACTCCCCCATGGCTGAGCCCAGGGCATGGGACCGAGAGAGGGAGAAAGACAGCCGTGACCCCGAGCTTTTCCACAATGTAGTATAGGCCTCACCCTCAAGCTCACGTCAATCGCCTAGAGAAAACAGCAGGCCTCGGTCTGCTTTCCTGTGGCTAGGAAACTTGGCTTTCATTCCTTAGGTGGCACACTGGCTCAGGACTGCCCTGCCCGAAGCACTCACGGGGTGCAGCCCTATTTGTTGAGATCAGCCCTTCTGGCTCTCTCTCGGATGAAGCAACTGGAAAAGAGCCGTTCGTAATCTTCGGACCGTGGGAGCTCGCCCCAGTCTACACCAGAACAGCACTCTGAGGAGCTGCTGACGTTTGGTAGCAAAATCTCCTCTTCTGAAGAGAAACATTTCGCTGTCAGTGGGTTCCATCAGCCTTGCCATATTTTCTCAGCTGGCTATGATGGAGGGCAGTCAGTGGGCAGACTCACCTGAGGCCCTCCTTCCCAGACTGTGATACAGACAGACCCGCCGCCTGCTTCAGCCCAAAGGGACGGCTTACGGTGAGGCAAAAACCCTGTGTTGGAAAGTTCCTGCCTAACCCTCGCCCAAGCACAAGCAAATCGGTCATCGGTCAAAGACTTTCCCCACAAGTTGAACATGTTTGCTCCCCTCTAGCCTCCGAAGGCCGAGTTTACCTAGCTAGGACTCACACTGCAGGAAGGGTACTCAGGGTGCTGGTGACTGCAAGTTGTTTCACCAGGCAGCCCACATCGGGTACAGCCACTTGGATTTTCCAGGGGCACAGCGCAAAGGGTGTCAGCTAACGCGCCTCCAGCCTGGGAGGGGCCACATACACTCGCTGAATGGGAAACAAGCCCATGCCTTCAGTGTGAAAGGCCGCTATGCCTCTTTGCTTCGGCAGCCCAGGGATAGCGTCAGCTCTGAAATGCCTCCAAAGGAGCAGACTCAGAGACCCTTTGAACCGCAGAGCAGGTGCGGCCCAGAACAAGGACTGCTCTTGGGCTGAGAACACCCACTGCCCAGCGCCTCTTTTGGCTACACACGTGTAGTGCGAGGGTGTTGAATTCTGCTGCGTGATAACTTCTCCGCGCCACGTGGTGTGAGCGCAGGTAGAGTGGCCCTCCATCTCCTCCCAGTTTCCTGCCTAAGTTGTACAAGGCAAACTCCCTGCTTGAATCCCCGGGTGGGGTACGTACCCTCCAGAGAAAGGTGGATGCTTGGGACCCAGGGCTAGTCTCTATGTCGATGTTCTGTGCATCAGCTTCGCAGCTGTTCTCTCTAAGCGGGTCCCAAAGGCTTTTTGGAAGACTTTCCTTCGAGGGTCAGAAAGAGGAAATGAGCCGACAGGCCCACGGGGATGCCAGTTCTCTCCAGCCACAACGCTAGCAGCCTCAGACACGCGGGTTCTCTTTGGGACATGAAAGAACACTATGCTTGGAAGCTTCTTCCATCCAGTTTGAGAGCCGCACTTCCACTGCCTCCTAGGATTCCAGGTGTTGCCTTGCCGTCACAATTTCCAAATCTTAGGCCTATGACAGCAGAGTGTCTGGCAGTTCTCAGAGAGACCTTAGGAATGCAGGCTTTTTGGCTCCTTCCACTGACAAACCAGCTCCTCCAGATCCTCTGTCGATAGGCATTTCATGTCAGAATATCTCTGGGCGCCCTCATTCCTCCTCCACGAAGTAAGACACAAACGGAATTGCCCGAAAGGGAGGAAGCCCTCTGAGTCCGGCAGAGAGGCAGTCTCTCCCCCTCAGCATTCCCCCATGGCTGAGCCCAGGGCATGGGACCGAGAGAGGGAGAAAGACAGCCGTGACCCCGAGCTTTTCCACAATGTAGTATAGGCCTCACCCTCAAGCTCACGTCAATCGCCTAGAGAAAACAGCAGGCCTCGGTCTGCTTTCCTGTGGCTAGGAAACTTGGCTTTCATTCCTTAGGTGGCACACTGGCTCAGGACTGCCCTGCCCGAAGCACTCACGGGGTGCAGCCCTATTTGTTGAGATCAGCCCTTCTGGCTCTCTCTCGGATGAAGCAACTGGAAAAGAGCCGTTCGTAATCTTCGGACCGTGGGAGCTCGCCCCAGTCTACACCAGAACAGCACTCTGAGGAGCTGCTGACGTTTGGTAGCAAAATCTCCTCTTCTGAAGAGAAACATTTCGCTGTCAGTGGGTTCCATCAGCCTTGCCATATTTTCTCAGCTGGCTATGATGGAGGGCAGTCAGTGGGCAGACTCACCTGAGGCCCTCCTTCCCAGACTGTGATACAGACAGACCCGCCGCCTGCTTCAGCCCAAAGGGACGGCTTACGGTGAGGCAAAAACCCTGTGTTGGAAAGTTCCTGCCTAACCCTCGCCCAAGCACAAGCATATTGGTCATCGGTCAAAGACTTTCCCCACAAGTTGAACATGTTTGCTCCCCTCTAGCCTCCGAAGGCCGAGTTTACCTAGCTAGGACTCACACTGCAGGAAGGGTACTCAGGGTGCTGGTGACTGCAAGTTGTTTCACCAGGCAGCCCACATCGGGTACAGCCACTTGCATTTTCCAGGTGCACAGCGCAAAGGGTGTCAGCTAACGCGCCTCCAGCCTGGGAGGGCCCACATACACTCTCTGAATGGGAAACAAGCCCATGCCTTCAGTGTGAAAGGCCGCTATGCCTCCTTGCTTCGGCAGCCCAGGGATAGCGTCAGCTCTGAAATGCCTCCAAAGGAGCAGACTCAGAGACCCTTTGAACCGCAGAGCAGGTGCGGCCCAGAACAAGGACTGCTCTTGGGCTGAGAACACCCACTGCCCAGCGCCTCTTTTGGCTACACACGTGTAGTGGGAGGGTGTTGAATTCTGCTGCGTGATAACTTCTCCGGGCCACGTGGTGTGAGCGCAGGTAGAGTGGCCCTCCATCTCCTCCCAGTTTCCTGCCTAAGTTGTACAAGGCAAACTCCCTGCTTGAATCCCCGGGTGGGGTACATACCCTCCAGAGAAAGGTGGATGCTTGGGACCCAGGGCTAGTCTCTATGTCGATGTTCTGTGCATCAGCTTCGCAGCTGTTCTCTCTAAGCGGGTCCCAAAGGCTTTTTGGAAGACTTTCCTTCGAGGGTCAGAAAGAGGAAATGAGCCGACAGGCCCACGGGGATGCCAGTTCTCTCCAGCCACAACGCTAGCAGCCTCAGACACGCGGGTTCTCTTTGGGACATGAAAGAACACTATGCTTGGAAGCTTCTTCCATCCAGTTTGAGAGCCGCACTTCCACTGCCTCCTAGGATTCCAGGTGTTGCCTTGCCGTCACAATTTCCAATTCTTAGGCCTATGACGGCAGAGTGTCTGGCAGTTCTCAGAGAGACCTTAGGAATGCAGGCTTTTTGGCTCCTTCCACTGACAAACCAGCTCCTCCAGATCCTCTGTCGATAGGCATTTCATGTCAGAATATCTCTGGGCGCCCTCATTCCTCCTCCACGAAGTAAGACACAAACGGAATTGCCCGAAAGGGAGGAAGCCCTCTGAGTCCGGCAGAGAGGCAGTCTCTCCCCCTCAGCACTCCCCCATGGCTGAGCCCAGGGCATGGGACCGAGAGAGGGAGAAAGACAGCCGTGACCCCGAGCTTTTCCACAATGTAGTATAAGCCTCACCCTCAAGCTCACGTCAATCGCCTAGAGAAAACAGCAGGCCTCGGTCTGCTTTCCTGTGGCTAGGAAACTTGGCTTTCATTCCTTAGGTGGCACACTGGCTCAGGACTGCCCTGCCCGAAGCACTCACGGGGTGCAGCCCTATTTGTTGAGATCAGCCCTTCTGGCTCTCTCTCGGTTGAAGCAACTGGAAAAGAGCCGTTCGTAATCTTCGGACCGTGGGAGCTCGCCCCAGTCTACACCAGAACAGCACTCTGAGGAGCTGCTGACGTTTGGTAGCAAAATCTCCTCTTCTGAAGAGAAACATTTCGCTGTCAGTGGGTTCCATCAGCCTTGCCATATTTTCTCAGCTGGCTATGATGGAGGGCAGTCAGTGGGCAGACTCACCTGAGGCCCTCCTTCCCAGACTGTGATACAGACAGACCCGCCGCCTGCTTCAGCCCAAAGGGACGGCTTACGGTGAGGCAAAAACCCTGTGTTGGAAAGTTCCTGCCTAACCCTCGCCCAAGCACAAGCAAATCGGTCATCGGTCAAAGACTTTCCCCACAAGTTGAACATGTTTGCTCCCCTCTAGCCTCCGAAGGCCGAGTTTACCTAGCTAGGACTCACACTGCAGGAAGGGTACTCAGGGTGCTGGTGACTGCAAGTTGTTTCACCAGGCAGCCCACATCGGGTACAGCCACTTGGATTTTCCAGGGGCACAGCGCAAAGGGTGTCAGCTAACGCGCCTCCAGCCTGGGAGGGGCCACATACACTCGCTGAATGGGAAACAAGCCCATGCCTTCAGTGTGAAAGGCCGCTATGCCTCTTTGCTTCGGCAGCCCAGGGATAGCGTCAGCTCTGAAATGCCTCCAAAGGAGCAGACTCAGAGACCCTTTGAACCGCAGAGCAGGTGCGGCCCAGAACAAGGACTGCTCTTGGGCTGAGAACACCCACTGCCCAGCGCCTCTTTTGGCTACACACGTGTAGTGCGAGGGTGTTGAATTCTGCTGCGTGATAACTTCTCCGGGCCACGTGGTGTGAGCGCAGGTAGAGTGGCCCTCCATCTCCTCCCAGTTTCCTGCCTAAGTTGTACAAGGCAAACTCCCTGCTTGAATCCCCGGGTGGGGTACGTACCCTCCAGAGAAAGGTGGATGCTTGGGACCCAGGGCTAGTCTCTATGTCGATGTTCTGTGCATCAGCTTCGCAGCTGTTCTCTCTAAGCGGGTCCCAAAGGATTTTTGGAAGACTTTCCTTCGAGGGTCAGAAAGAGGAAATGAGCCGACAGGCCCACGGGGATGCCAGTTCTCTCCAGCCACAACGCTAGCAGCCTCAGACACGCGGGTTCTCTTTGGGACATGAAAGAACACTATGCTTGGAAGCTTCTTCCATCCAGTTTGAGAGCCGCACTTCCACTGCCTCCTAGGATTCCAGGTGTTGCCTTGCCGTCACAATTTCCAATTCTTAGGCCTATGACGGCAGAGTGTCTGGCAGTTCTCAGAGAGACCTTAGGAATGCAGGCTTTTTGGCTCCTTCCACTGACAAACCAGCTCCTCCAGATCCTCTGTCGATAGGCATTTCATGTCAGAATATCTCTGGGCGCCCTCATTCCTCCTCCACGAAGTAAGACACAAACGGAATTGCCCGAAAGGGAGGAAGCCCTCTGAGTCCGGCAGAGAGGCAGTCTCTCCCCCTCAGCATTCCCCCATGGCTGAGCCCAGGGCATGGGACCGAGAGAGGGAGAAAGACAGCCGTGACCCCGAGCTTTTCCACAATGTAGTATAGGCCTCACCCTCAAGCTCACGTCAATCGCCTAGAGAAAACAGCAGGCCTCGGTCTGCTTTCCTGTGGCTAGGAAACTTGGCTTTCATTCCTTAGGTGGCACACTGGCTCAGGACTGCCCTGCCCGAAGCACTCACGGGGTGCAGCCCTATTTGTTGAGATCAGCCCTTCTGGCTCTCTCGGATGAAGCAACTGGAAAAGAGCCGTTCGTAATCTTCGGACCGTGGGAGCTCGCCCCAGTCTACACCAGAACAGCACTCTGAGGAGCTGCTGACGTTTGGTAGCAAAATCTCCTCTTCTGAAGAGAAACATTTCGCTGTCAGTGGGTTCCATCAGCCTTGCCATATTTTCTCAGCTGGCTATGATGGAGGGCAGTCAGTGGGCAGACTCACCTGAGGCCCTCCTTCCCAGACTGTGATACAGACAGACCCGCCGCCTGCTTCAGCCCAAAGGGACGGCTTACGGTGAGGCAAAAACCCTGTGTTGGAAAGTTCCTGCCTAACCCTCGCCCAAGCACAAGCAAATCGGTCATCGGTCAAAGACTTTCCCCACAAGTTGAACATGTTTGCTCCCCTCTAGCCTCCGAAGGCCGAGTTTACCTAGCTAGGACTCACACTGCAGGAAGGGTACTCAGGGTGCTGGTGACTGCAAGTTGTTTCACCAGGCAGCCCACATCGGGTACAGCCACTTGGATTTTCCAGGGGCACAGCGCAAAGGGTGTCAGCTAACGCGCCTCCAGCCTGGGAGGGGCCACATACACTCTCTGAATGGGAAACAAGCCCATGCCTTCAGTGTGAAAGGCCGCTATGCCTCTTTGCTTCGGCAGCCCAGGGATAGCGTCAGCTCTGAAATGCCTCCAAAGGAGCAGACTCAGAGACCCTTTGAACCGCAGAGCAGGTGCGGCCCAGAACAAGGACTGCTCTTGGGCTGAGAACACCCACTGCCCAGCGCCTCTTTTGGCTACACACGTGTAGTGGGAGGGTGTTGAATTCTGCTGCGTGATAACTTCTCCGGGCCACGTGGTGTGAGCGCAGGTAGAGTGGCCCTCCATCTCCTCCCAGTTTCCTGCCTAAGTTGTACAAGGCAAACTCCCTGCTTGAATCCCCGGGTGGGGTACGTACCCTCCAGAGAAAGGTGGATGCTTGGGACCCAGGGCTAGTCTCTATGTCGATGTTCTGTGCATCAGCTTCGCAGCTGTTCTCTCTAAGCGGGTCCCAAAGGCTTTTTGGAAGACTTTCCTTCGAGGGTCAGAAAGAGGAAATGAGCCGACAGGCCCACGGGGATGCCAGTTCTCTCCAGCCACAACGCTAGCAGCCTCAGACACGCGGGTTCTCTTTGGGACATGAAAGAACACTATGCTTGGAAGCTTCTTCCATCCAGTTTGAGAGCCGCACTTCCACTGCCTCCTAGGATTCCAGGTGTTGCCTTGCCGTCACAATTTCCAATTCTTAGGCCTATGACGGCAGAGTGTCTGGCAGTTCTCAGAGAGACCTTAGGAATGCAGGCTTTTTGGCTCCTTCCACTGACAAACCAGCTCCTCCAGATCCTCTGTCGATAGGCATTTCATGTCAGAATATCTCTGGGCGCCCTCATTCCTCCTCCACGAAGTAAGACACAAACGGAATTGCCCGAAAGGGAGGAAGCCCTCTGAGTCCGGCAGAGAGGCAGTCTCTCCCCCTCAGCATTCCCCCATGGCTGAGCCCAGGGCATGGGACCGAGAGAGGGAGAAAGACAGCCGTGACCCCGAGCTTTTCCACAATGTAGTATAGGCCTCACCCTCAAGCTCACGTCAATCGCCTAGAGAAAACAGCAGGCCTCGGTCTGCTTTCCTGTGGCTAGGAAACTTGGCTTTCATTCCTTAGGTGGCACACTGGCTCAGGACTGCCCTGCCCGAAGCACTCACGGGGTGCAGCCCTATTTGTTGAGATCAGCCCTTCTGGCTCTCTCTCGGATGAAGCAACTGGAAAAGAGCCGTTCGTAATCTTCGGACCGTGGGAGCTCGCCCCAGTCTACACCAGAACAGCACTCTGAGGAGCTGCTGACGTTTGGTAGCAAAATCTCCTCTTCTGAAGAGAAACATTTCGCTGTCAGTGGGTTCCATCAGCCTTGCCATATTTTCTCAGCTGGCTATGATGGAGGGCAGTCAGTGGGCAGACTCACCTGAGGCCCTCCTTCCCAGACTGTGATACAGACAGACCCGCCGCCTGCTTCAGCCCAAAGGGACGGCTTACGGTGAGGCAAAAACCCTGTGTTGGAAAGTTCCTGCCTAACCCTCGCCCAAGCACAAGCAAATCGGTCATCGGTCAAAGACTTTCCCCACAAGTTGAACATGTTTGCTCCCCTCTAGCCTCCGAAGGCCGAGTTTACCTAGCTAGGACTCACACTGCAGGAAGGGTACTCAGGGTGCTGGTGACTGCAAGTTGTTTCACCAGGCAGCCCACATCGGGTACAGCCACTTGGATTTTCCAGGGGCACAGCGCAAAGGGTGTCAGCTAACGCGCCTCCAGCCTGGGAGGGGCCACATACACTCGCTGAATGGGAAACAAGCCCATGCCTTCAGTGTGAAAGGCCGCTATGCCTCTTTGCTTCGGCAGCCCAGGGATAGCGTCAGCTCTGAAATGCCTCCAAAGGAGCAGACTCAGAGACCCTTTGAACCGCAGAGCAGGTGCGGCCCAGAACAAGGACTGCTCTTGGGCTGAGAACACCCACTGCCCAGCGCCTCTTTTGGCTACACACGTGTAGTGCGAGGGTGTTGAATTCTGCTGCGTGATAACTTCTCCGGGCCACGTGGTGTGAGCGCAGGTAGAGTGGCCCTCCATCTCCTCCCAGTTTCCTGCCTAAGTTGTACAAGGCAAACTCCCTGCTTGAATCCCCGGGTGGGGTACGTACCCTCCAGAGAAAGGTGGATGCTTGGGACCCAGGGCTAGTCTCTATGTCGATGTTCTGTGCATCAGCTTCGCAGCTGTTCTCTCTAAGCGGGTCCCAAAGGCTTTTTGGAAGACTTTCCTTCGAGGGTCAGAAAGAGGAAATGAGCCGACAGGCCCACGGGGATGCCAGTTCTCTCCAGCCACAACGCTAGCAGCCTCAGACACGCGGGTTCTCTTTGGGACATGAAAGAACACTATGCTTGGAAGCTTCTTCCATCCAGTTTGAGAGCCGCACTTCCACTGCCTCCTAGGATTCCAGGTGTTGCCTTGCCGTCACAATTTCCAATTCTTAGGCCTATGACGGCAGAGTGTCTGGCAGTTCTCAGAGAGACCTTAGGAATGCAGGCTTTTTGGCTCCTTCCACTGACAAACCAGCTCCTCCAGATCCTCTGTCGATAGGCATTTCATGTCAGAATATCTCTGGGCGCCCTCATTCCTCCTCCACGAAGTAAGACACAAACGGAATTGCCCGAAAGGGAGGAAGCCCTCTGAGTCCGGCAGAGAGGCAGTCTCTCCCCCTCAGCATTCCCCCATGGCTGAGCCCAGGGCATGGGACCGAGAGAGGGAGAAAGACAGCCGTGACCCCGAGCTTTTCCACAATGTAGTATAGGCCTCACCCTCAAGCTCACGTCAATCGCCTAGAGAAAACAGCAGGCCTCGGTCTGCTTTCCTGTGGCTAGGAAACTTGGCTTTCATTCCTTAGGTGGCACACTGGCTCAGGACTGCCCTGCCCGAAGCACTCACGGGGTGCAGCCCTATTTGTTGAGATCAGCCCTTCTGGCTCTCTCTCGGATGAAGCAACTGGAAAAGAGCCGTTCGTAATCTTCGGACCGTGGGAGCTCGCCCCAGTCTACACCAGAACAGCACTCTGAGGAGCTGCTGACGTTTGGTAGCAAAATCTCCTCTTCTGAAGAGAAACATTTCGCTGTCAGTGGGTTCCATCAGCCTTGCCATATTTTCTCAGCTGGCTATGATGGAGGGCAGTCAGTGGGCAGACTCACCTGAGGCCCTCCTTCCCAGACTGTGATACAGACAGACCCGCCGCCTGCTTCAGCCCAAAGGGACGGCTTACGGTGAGGCAAAAACCCTGTGTTGGAAAGTTCCTGCCTAACCCTCGCCCAAGCACAAGCAAATCGGTCATCGGTCAAAGACTTTCCCCACAAGTTGAACATGTTTGCTCCCCTCTAGCCTCCGAAGGCCGAGTTTACCTAGCTAGGACTCACACTGCAGGAAGGGTACTCAGGGTGCTGGTGACTGCAAGTTGTTTCACCAGGCAGCCCACATCGGGTACAGCCACTTGGATTTTCCAGGGGCACAGCGCAAAGGGTGTCAGCTAACGCGCCTCCAGCCTGGGAGGGGCCACATACACTCGCTGAATGGGAAACAAGCCCATGCCTTCAGTGTGAAAGGCCGCTATGCCTCTTTGCTTCGGCAGCCCAGGGATAGCGTCAGCTCTGAAATGCCTCCAAAGGAGCAGACTCAGAGACCCTTTGAACCGCAGAGCAGGTGCGGCCCAGAACAAGGACTGCTCTTGGGCTGAGAACACCCACTGCCCAGCGCCTCTTTTGGCTACACACGTGTAGTGGGAGGGTGTTGAATTCTGCTGCGTGATAACTTCTCCGGGCCACGTGGTGTGAGCGCAGGTAGAGTGGCCCTCCATCTCCTCCCAGTTTCCTGCCTAAGTTGTACAAGGCAAACTCCCTGCTTGAATCCCCGGGTGGGGTACGTACCCTCCAGAGAAAGGTGGATGCTTGGGACCCAGGGCTAGTCTCTATGTCGATGTTCTGTGCATCAGCTTCGCAGCTGTTCTCTCTAAGCGGGTCCCAAAGGCTTTTTGGAAGACTTTCCTTCGAGGGTCAGAAAGAGGAAATGAGCCGACAGGCCCACGGGGATGCCAGTTCTCTCCAGCCACAACGCTAGCAGCCTCAGACACGCGGGTTCTCTTTGGGACATGAAAGAACACTATGCTTGGAAGCTTCTTCCATCCAGTTTGAGAGCCGCACTTCCACTGCCTCCTAGGATTCCAGGTGTTGCCTTGCCGTCACAATTTCCAATTCTTAGGCCTATGACGGCAGAGTGTCTGGCAGTTCTCAGAGAGACCTTAGGAATGCAGGCTTTTTGGCTCCTTCCACTGACAAACCAGCTCCTCCAGATCCTCTGTCGATAGGCATTTCATGTCAGAATATCTCTGGGCGCCCTCATTCCTCCTCCACGAAGTAAGACACAAACGGAATTGCCCGAAAGGGAGGAAGCCCTCTGAGTCCGGCAGAGAGGCAGTCTCTCCCCCTCAGCATTCCCCCATGGCTGAGCCCAGGGCATGGGACCGAGAGAGGGAGAAAGACAGCCGTGACCCCGAGCTTTTCCACAATGTAGTATAGGCCTCACCCTCAAGCTCACGTCAATCGCCTAGAGAAAACAGCAGGCCTCGGTCTGCTTTCCTGTGGCTAGGAAACTTGGCTTTCATTCCTTAGGTGGCACACTGGCTCAGGACTGCCCTGCCCGAAGCACTCACGGGGTGCAGCCCTATTTGTTGAGATCAGCCCTTCTGGCTCTCTCTCGGATGAAGCAACTGGAAAAGAGCCGTTCGTAATCTTCGGACCGTGGGAGCTCGCCCCAGTCTACACCAGAACAGCACTCTGAGGAGCTGCTGACGTTTGGTAGCAAAATCTCCTCTTCTGAAGAGAAACATTTCGCTGTCAGTGGGTTCCATCAGCCTTGCCATATTTTCTCAGCTGGCTATGATGGAGGGCAGTCAGTGGGCAGACTCACCTGAGGCCCTCCTTCCCAGACTGTGATACAGACAGACCCGCCGCCTGCTTCAGCCCAAAGGGACGGCTTACGGTGAGGCAAAAACCCTGTGTTGGAAAGTTCCTGCCTAACCCTCGCCCAAGCACAAGCAAATCGGTCATCGGTCAAAGACTTTCCCCACAAGTTGAACATGTTTGCTCCCCTCTAGCCTCCGAAGGCCGAGTTTACCTAGCTAGGACTCACACTGCAGGAAGGGTACTCAGGGTGCTGGTGACTGCAAGTTGTTTCACCAGGCAGCCCACATCGGGTACAGCCACTTGGATTTTCCAGGGGCACAGCGCAAAGGGTGTCAGCTAACGCGCCTCCAGCCTGGGAGGGGCCACATACACTCTCTGAATGGGAAACAAGCCCATGCCTTCAGTGTGAAAGGCCGCTATGCCTCTTTGCTTCGGCAGCCCAGGGATAGCGTCAGCTCTGAAATGCCTCCAAAGGAGCAGACTCAGAGACCCTTTGAACCGCAGAGCAGGTGCGGCCCAGAACAAGGACTGCTCTTGGGCTGAGAACACCCACTGCCCAGCGCCTCTTTTGGCTACACACGTGTAGTGGGAGGGTGTTGAATTCTGCTGCGTGATAACTTCTCCGGGCCACGTGGTGTGAGCGCAGGTAGAGTGGCCCTCCATCTCCTCCCAGTTTCCTGCCTAAGTTGTACAAGGCAAACTCCCTGCTTGAATCCCCGGGTGGGGTACGTACCCTCCAGAGAAAGGTGGATGCTTGGGACCCAGGGCTAGTCTCTATGTCGATGTTCTGTGCATCAGCTTCGCAGCTGTTCTCTCTAAGCGGGTCCCAAAGGCTTTTTGGAAGACTTTCCTTCGAGGGTCAGAAAGAGGAAATGAGCCGACAGGCCCACGGGGATGCCAGTTCTCTCCAGCCACAACGCTAGCAGCCTCAGACACGCGGGTTCTCTTTGGGACATGAAAGAACACTATGCTTGGAAGCTTCTTCCATCCAGTTTGAGAGCCGCACTTCCACTGCCTCCTAGGATTCCAGGTGTTGCCTTGCCGTCACAATTTCCAATTCTTAGGCCTATGACGGCAGAGTGTCTGGCAGTTCTCAGAGAGACCTTAGGAATGCAGGCTTTTTGGCTCCTTCCACTGACAAACCAGCTCCTCCAGATCCTCTGTCGATAGGCATTTCATGTCAGAATATCTCTGGGCGCCCTCATTCCTCCTCCACGAAGTAAGACACAAACGGAATTGCCCGAAAGGGAGGAAGCCCTCTGAGTCCGGCAGAGAGGCAGTCTCTCCCCCTCAGCATTCCCCCATGGCTGAGCCCAGGGCATGGGACCGAGAGAGGGAGAAAGACAGCCGTGACCCCGAGCTTTTCCACAATGTAGTATAGGCCTCACCCTCAAGCTCACGTCAATCGCCTAGAGAAAACAGCAGGCCTCGGTCTGCTTTCCTGTGGCTAGGAAACTTGGCTTTCATTCCTTAGGTGGCACACTGGCTCAGGACTGCCCTGCCCGAAGCACTCACGGGGTGCAGCCCTATTTGTTGAGATCAGCCCTTCTGGCTCTCTCTCGGATGAAGCAACTGGAAAAGAGCCGTTCGTAATCTTCGGACCGTGGGAGCTCGCCCCAGTCTACACCAGAACAGCACTCTGAGGAGCTGCTGACGTTTGGTAGCAAAATCTCCTCTTCTGAAGAGAAACATTTCGCTGTCAGTGGGTTCCATCAGCCTTGCCATATTTTCTCAGCTGGCTATGATGGAGGGCAGTCAGTGGGCAGACTCACCTGAGGCCCTCCTTCCCAGACTGTGATACAGACAGACCCGCCGCCTGCTTCAGCCCAAAGGGACGGCTTACGGTGAGGCAAAAACCCTGTGTTGGAAAGTTCCTGCCTAACCCTCGCCCAAGCACAAGCAAATCGGTCATCGGTCAAAGACTTTCCCCACAAGTTGAACATGTTTGCTCCCCTCTAGCCTCCGAAGGCCGAGTTTACCTAGCTAGGACTCACACTGCAGGAAGGGTACTCAGGGTGCTGGTGACTGCAAGTTGTTTCACCAGGCAGCCCACATCGGGTACAGCCACTTGGATTTTCCAGGGGCACAGCGCAAAGGGTGTCAGCTAACGCGCCTCCAGCCTGGGAGGGGCCACATACACTCTCTGAATGGGAAACAAGCCCATGCCTTCAGTGTGAAAGGCCGCTATGCCTCTTTGCTTCGGCAGCCCAGGGATAGCGTCAGCTCTGAAATGCCTCCAAAGGAGCAGACTCAGAGACCCTTTGAACCGCAGAGCAGGTGCGGCCCAGAACAAGGACTGCTCTTGGGCTGAGAACACCCACTGCCCAGCGCCTCTTTTGGCTACACACGTGTAGTGCGAGGGTGTTGAATTCTGCTGCGTGATAACTTCTCCGGGCCACGTGGTGTGAGCGCAGGTAGAGTGGCCCTCCATCTCCTCCCAGTTTCCTGCCTAAGTTGTACAAGGCAAACTCCCTGCTTGAATCCCCGGGTGGGGTACGTACCCTCCAGAGAAAGGTGGATGCTTGGGACCCAGGGCTAGTCTCTATGTCGATGTTCTGTGCATCAGCTTCGCAGCTGTTCTCTCTAAGCGGGTCCCAAAGGCTTTTTGGAAGACTTTCCTTCGAGGGTCAGAAAGAGGAAATGAGCCGACAGGCCCACGGGGATGCCAGTTCTCTCCAGCCACAACGCTAGCAGCCTCAGACACGCGGGTTCTCTTTGGGACATGAAAGAACACTATGCTTGGAAGCTTCTTCCATCCAGTTTGAGAGCCGCACTTCCACTGCCTCCTAGGATTCCAGGTGTTGCCTTGCCGTCACAATTTCCAATTCTTAGGCCTATGACGGCAGAGTGTCTGGCAGTTCTCAGAGAGACCTTAGGAATGCAGGCTTTTTGGCTCCTTCCACTGACAAACCAGCTCCTCCAGATCCTCTGTCGATAGGCATTTCATGTCAGAATATCTCTGGGCGCCCTCATTCCTCCTCCACGAAGTAAGACACAAACGGAATTGCCCGAAAGGGAGGAAGCCCTCTGAGTCCGGCAGAGAGGCAGTCTCTCCCCCTCAGCACTCCCCCATGGCTGAGCCCAGGGCATGGGACCGAGAGAGGGAGAAAGACAGCCGTGACCCCGAGCTTTTCCACAATGTAGTATAGGCCTCACCCTCAAGCTCACGTCAATCGCCTAGAGAAAACAGCAGGCCTCGGTCTGCTTTCCTGTGGCTAGGAAACTTGGCTTTCATTCCTTAGGTGGCACACTGGCTCAGGACTGCCCTGCCCGAAGCACTCACGGGGTGCAGCCCTATTTGTTGAGATCAGCCCTTCTGGCTCTCTCTCGGATGAAGCAACTGGAAAAGAGCCGTTCGTAATCTTCGGACCGTGGGAGCTCGCCCCAGTCTACACCAGAACAGCACTCTGAGGAGCTGCTGACGTTTGGTAGCAAAATCTCCTCTTCTGAAGAGAAACATTTCGCTGTCAGTGGGTTCCATCAGCCTTGCCATATTTTCTCAGCTGGCTATGATGGAGGGCAGTCAGTGGGCAGACTCACCTGAGGCCCTCCTTCCCAGACTGTGATACAGACAGACCCGCCGCCTGCTTCAGCCCAAAGGGACGGCTTACGGTGAGGCAAAAACCCTGTGTTGGAAAGTTCCTGCCTAACCCTCGCCCAAGCACAAGCAAATCGGTCATCGGTCAAAGACTTTCCCCACAAGTTGAACATGTTTGCTCCCCTCTAGCCTCCGAAGGCCGAGTTTACCTAGCTAGGACTCACACTGCAGGAAGGGTACTCAGGGTGCTGGTGACTGCAAGTTGTTTCACCAGGCAGCCCACATCGGGTACAGCCACTTGGATTTTCCAGGGGCACAGCGCAAAGGGTGTCAGCTAACGCGCCTCCAGCCTGGGAGGGCCCACATACACTCGCTGAATGGGAAACAAGCCCATGCCTTCAGTGTGAAAGGCCGCTATGCCTCTTTGCTTCGGCAGCCCAGGGATAGCGTCAGCTCTGAAATGCCTCCAAAGGAGCAGACTCAGAGACCCTTTGAACCGCAGAGCAGGTGCGGCCCAGAACAAGGACTGCTCTTGGGCTGAGAACACCCACTGCCCAGCGCCTCTTTTGGCTACACACGTGTAGTGCGAGGGTGTTGAATTCTGCTGCGTGATAACTTCTCCGGGCCACGTGGTGTGAGCGCAGGTAGAGTGGCCCTCCATCTCCTCCCAGTTTCCTGCCTAAGTTGTACAAGGCAAACTCCCTGCTTGAATCCCCGGGTGGGGTACGTACCCTCCAGAGAAAGGTGGATGCTTGGGACCCAGGGCTAGTCTCTATGTCGATGTTCTGTGCATCAGCTTCGCAGCTGTTCTCTCTAAGCGGGTCCCAAAGGCTTTTTGGAAGACTTTCCTTCGAGGGTCAGAAAGAGGAAATGAGCCGACAGGCCCACGGGGATGCCAGTTCTCTCCAGCCACAACGCTAGCAGCCTCAGACACGCGGGTTCTCTTTGGGACATGAAAGAACACTATGCTTGGAAGCTTCTTCCATCCAGTTTGAGAGCCGCACTTCCACTGCCTCCTAGGATTCCAGGTGTTGCCTTGCCGTCACAATTTCCAATTCTTAGGCCTATGACGGCAGAGTGTCTGGCAGTTCTCAGAGAGACCTTAGGAATGCAGGCTTTTTGGCTCCTTCCACTGACAAACCAGCTCCTCCAGATCCTCTGTCGATAGGCATTTCATGTCAGAATATCTCTGGGCGCCCTCATTCCTCCTCCACGAAGTAAGACACAAACGGAATTGCCCGAAAGGGAGGAAGCCCTCTGAGTCCGGCAGAGAGGCAGTCTCTCCCCCTCAGCACTCCCCCATGGCTGAGCCCAGGGCATGGGACCGAGAGAGGGAGAAAGACAGCCGTGACCCCGAGCTTTTCCACAATGTAGTATAGGCCTCACCCTCAAGCTCACGTCAATCGCCTAGAGAAAACAGCAGGCCTCGGTCTGCTTTCCTGTGGCTAGGAAACTTGGCTTTCATTCCTTAGGTGGCACACTGGCTCAGGACTGCCCTGCCCGAAGCACTCACGGGGTGCAGCCCTATTTGTTGAGATCAGCCCTTCTGGCTCTCTCTCGGATGAAGCAACTGGAAAAGAGCCGTTCGTAATCTTCGGACCGTGGGAGCTCGCCCCAGTCTACACCAGAACAGCACTCTGAGGAGCTGCTGACGTTTGGTAGCAAAATCTCCTCTTCTGAAGAGAAACATTTCGCTGTCAGTGGGTTCCATCAGCCTTGCCATATTTTCTCAGCTGGCTATGATGGAGGGCAGTCAGTGGGCAGACTCACCTGAGGCCCTCCTTCCCAGACTGTGATACAGACAGACCCGCCGCCTGCTTCAGCCCAAAGGGACGGCTTACGGTGAGGCAAAAACCCTGTGTTGGAAAGTTCCTGCCTAACCCTCGCCCAAGCACAAGCAAATCGGTCATCGGTCAAAGACTTTCCCCACAAGTTGAACATGTTTGCTCCCCTCTAGCCTCCGAAGGCCGAGTTTACCTAGCTAGGACTCACACTGCAGGAAGGGTACTCAGGGTGCTGGTGACTGCAAGTTGTTTCACCAGGCAGCCCACATCGGGTACAGCCACTTGGATTTTCCAGGGGCACAGCGCAAAGGGTGTCAGCTAACGCGCCTCCAGCCTGGGAGGGGCCACATACACTCTCTGAATGGGAAACAAGCCCATGCCTTCAGTGTGAAAGGCCGCTATGCCTCTTTGCTTCGGCAGCCCAGGGATAGCGTCAGCTCTGAAATGCCTCCAAAGGAGCAGACTCAGAGACCCTTTGAACCGCAGAGCAGGTGCGGCCCAGAACAAGGACTGCTCTTGGGCTGAGAACACCCACTGCCCAGCGCCTCTTTTGGCTACACACGTGTAGTGCGAGGGTGTTGAATTCTGCTGCGTGATAACTTCTCCGGGCCACGTGGTGTGAGCGCAGGTAGAGTGGCCCTCCATCTCCTCCCAGTTTCCTGCCTAAGTTGTACAAGGCAAACTCCCTGCTTGAATCCCCGGGTGGGGTACGTACCCTCCAGAGAAAGGTGGATGCTTGGGACCCAGGGCTAGTCTCTATGTCGATGTTCTGTGCATCAGCTTCGCAGCTGTTCTCTCTAAGCGGGTCCCAAAGGCTTTTTGGAAGACTTTCCTTCGAGGGTCAGAAAGAGGAAATGAGCCGACAGGCCCACGGGGATGCCAGTTCTCTCCAGCCACAACGCTAGCAGCCTCAGACACGCGGGTTCTCTTTGGGACATGAAAGAACACTATGCTTGGAAGCTTCTTCCATCCAGTTTGAGAGCCGCACTTCCACTGCCTCCTAGGATTCCAGGTGTTGCCTTGCCGTCACAATTTCCAATTCTTAGGCCTATGACGGCAGAGTGTCTGGCAGTTCTCAGAGAGACCTTAGGAATGCAGGCTTTTTGGCTCCTTCCACTGACAAACCAGCTCCTCCAGATCCTCTGTCGATAGGCATTTCATGTCAGAATATCTCTGGGCGCCCTCATTCCTCCTCCACGAAGTAAGACACAAACGGAATTGCCCGAAAGGGAGGAAGCCCTCTGAGTCCGGCAGAGAGGCAGTCTCTCCCCCTCAGCACTCCCCCATGGCTGAGCCCAGGGCATGGGACCGAGAGAGGGAGAAAGACAGCCGTGACCCCGAGCTTTTCCACAATGTAGTATAGGCCTCACCCTCAAGCTCACGTCAATCGCCTAGAGAAAACAGCAGGCCTCGGTCTGCTTTCCTGTGGCTAGGAAACTTGGCTTTCATTCCTTAGGTGGCACACTGGCTCAGGACTGCCCTGCCCGAAGCACTCACGGGGTGCAGCCCTGTTTGTTGAGATCAGCCCTTCTGGCTCTCTCTCGGATGAAGCAACTGGAAAAGAGCCGTTCGTAATCTTCGGACCGTGGGAGCTCGCCCCAGTCTACACCAGAACAGCACTCTGAGGAGCTGCTGACGTTTGGTAGCAAAATCTCCTCTTCTGAAGAGAAACATTTCGCTGTCAGTGGGTTCCATCAGCCTTGCCATATTTTCTCAGCTGGCTATGATGGAGGGCAGTCAGTGGGCAGACTCACCTGAGGCCCTCCTTCCCAGACTGTGATACAGACAGACCCGCCGCCTGCTTCAGCCCAAAGGGACGGCTTACGGTGAGGCAAAAACCCTGTGTTGGAAAGTTCCTGCCTAACCCTCGCCCAAGCACAAGCAAATTGGTCATCGGTCAAAGACTTTCCCCACAAGTTGAACATGTTTGCTCCCCTCTAGCCTCCGAAGGCCGAGTTTACCTAGCTAGGACTCACACTGCAGGAAGGGTACTCAGGGTGCTGGTGACTGCAAGTTGTTTCACCAGGCAGCCCACATCGGGTACAGCCACTTGGATTTTCCAGGGGCACAGCGCAAAGGGTGTCAGCTAACGCGCCTCCAGCCTGGGAGGGGCCACATACACTCGCTGAATGGGAAACAAGCCCATGCCTTCAGTGTGAAAGGCCGCTATGCCTCTTTGCTTCGGCAGCCCAGGGATAGCGTCAGCTCTGAAATGCCTCCAAAGGAGCAGACTCAGAGACCCTTTGAACCGCAGAGCAGGTGCGGCCCAGAACAAGGACTGCTCTTGGGCTGAGAACACCCACTGCCCAGCGCCTCTTTTGGCTACACACGTGTAGTGGGAGGGTGTTGAATTCTGCTGCGTGATAACTTCTCCGGGCCACGTGGTGTGAGCGCAGGTAGAGTGGCCCTCCATCTCCTCCCAGTTTCCTGCCTAAGTTGTACAAGGCAAACTCCCTGCTTGAATCCCCGGGTGGGGTACGTACCCTCCAGAGAAAGGTGGATGCTTGGGACCCAGGGCTAGTCTCTATGTCGATGTTCTGTGCATCAGCTTCGCAGCTGTTCTCTCTAAGCGGGTCCCAAAGGCTTTTTGGAAGACTTTCCTTCGAGGGTCAGAAAGAGGAAATGAGCCGACAGGCCCACGGGGATGCCAGTTCTCTCCAGCCACAACGCTAGCAGCCTCAGACACGCGGGTTCTCTTTGGGACATGAAAGAACACTATGCTTGGAAGCTTCTTCCATCCAGTTTGAGAGCCGCACTTCCACTGCCTCCTAGGATTCCAGGTGTTGCCTTGCCGTCACAATTTCCAATTCTTAGGCCTATGACGGCAGAGTGTCTGGCAGTTCTCAGAGAGACCTTAGGAATGCAGGCTTTTTGGCTCCTTCCACTGACAAACCAGCTCCTCCAGATCCTCTGTCGATAGGCATTTCATGTCAGAATATCTCTGGGCGCCCTCATTCCTCCTCCACGAAGTAAGACACAAACGGAATTGCCCGAAAGGGAGGAAGCCCTCTGAGTCCGGCAGAGAGGCAGTCTCTCCCCCTCAGCATTCCCCCATGGCTGAGCCCAGGGCATGGGACCGAGAGAGGGAGAAAGACAGCCGTGACCCCGAGCTTTTCCACAATGTAGTATAGGCCTCACCCTCAAGCTCACGTCAATCGCCTAGAGAAAACAGCAGGCCTCGGTCTGCTTTCCTGTGGCTAGGAAACTTGGCTTTCATTCCTTAGGTGGCACACTGGCTCAGGACTGCCCTGCCCGAAGCACTCACGGGGTGCAGCCCTGTTTGTTGAGATCAGCCCTTCTGGCTCTCTCTCGGTTGAAGCAACTGGAAAAGAGCCGTTCGTAATCTTCGGACCGTGGGAGCTCGCCCCAGTCTACACCAGAACAGCACTCTGAGGAGCTGCTGACGTTTGGTAGCAAAATCTCCTCTTCTGAAGAGAAACATTTCGCTGTCAGTGGGTTCCATCAGCCTTGCCATATTTTCTCAGCTGGCTATGATGGAGGGCAGTCAGTGGGCAGACTCACCTGAGGCCCTCCTTCCCAGACTGTGATACAGACAGACCCGCCGCCTGCTTCAGCCCAAAGGGACGGCTTACGGTGAGGCAAAAACCCTGTGTTGGAAAGTTCCTGCCTAACCCTCGCCCAAGCACAAGCAAATCGGTCATCGGTCAAAGACTTTCCCCACAAGTTGAACATGTTTGCTCCCCTCTAGCCTCCGAAGGCCGAGTTTACCTAGCTAGGACTCACACTGCAGGAAGGGTACTCAGGGTGCTGGTGACTGCAAGTTGTTTCACCAGGCAGCCCACATCGGGTACAGCCACTTGGATTTTCCAGGGGCACAGCGCAAAGGGTGTCAGCTAACGCGCCTCCAGCCTGGGAGGGGCCACATACACTCGCTGAATGGGAAACAAGCCCATGCCTTCAGTGTGAAAGGCCGCTATGCCTCTTTGCTTCGGCAGCCCAGGGATAGCGTCAGCTCTGAAATGCCTCCAAAGGAGCAGACTCAGAGACCCTTTGAACCGCAGAGCAGGTGCGGCCCAGAACAAGGACTGCTCTTGGGCTGAGAACACCCACTGCCCAGCGCCTCTTTTGGCTACACACGTGTAGTGCGAGGGTGTTGAATTCTGCTGCGTGATAACTTCTCCGGGCCACGTGGTGTGAGCGCAGGTAGAGTGGCCCTCCATCTCCTCCCAGTTTCCTGCCTAAGTTGTACAAGGCAAACTCCCTGCTTGAATCCCCGGGTGGGGTACGTACCCTCCAGAGAAAGGTGGATGCTTGGGACCCAGGGCTAGTCTCTATGTCGATGTTCTGTGCATCAGCTTCGCAGCTGTTCTCTCTAAGCGGGTCCCAAAGGCTTTTTGGAAGACTTTCCTTCGAGGGTCAGAAAGAGGAAATGAGCCGACAGGCCCACGGGGATGCCAGTTCTCTCCAGCCACAACGCTAGCAGCCTCAGACACGCGGGTTCTCTTTGGGACATGAAAGAACACTATGCTTGGAAGCTTCTTCCATCCAGTTTGAGAGCCGCACTTCCACTGCCTCCTAGGATTCCAGGTGTTGCCTTGCCGTCACAATTTCCAATTCTTAGGCCTATGACGGCAGAGTGTCTGGCAGTTCTCAGAGAGACCTTAGGAATGCAGGCTTTTTGGCTCCTTCCACTGACAAACCAGCTCCTCCAGATCCTCTGTCGATAGGCATTTCATGTCAGAATATCTCTGGGCGCCCTCATTCCTCCTCCACGAAGTAAGACACAAACGGAATTGCCCGAAAGGGAGGAAGCCCTCTGAGTCCGGCAGAGAGGCAGTCTCTCCCCCTCAGCACTCCCCCATGGCTGAGCCCAGGGCATGGGACCGAGAGAGGGAGAAAGACAGCCGTGACCCCGAGCTTTTCCACAATGTAGTATAGGCCTCACCCTCAAGCTCACGTCAATCGCCTAGAGAAAACAGCAGGCCTCGGTCTGCTTTCCTGTGGCTAGGAAACTTGGCTTTCATTCCTTAGGTGGCACACTGGCTCAGGACTGCCCTGCCCGAAGCACTCACGGGGTGCAGCCCTGTTTGTTGAGATCAGCCCTTCTGGCTCTCTCTCGGATGAAGCAACTGGAAAAGAGCCGTTCGTAATCTTCGGACCGTGGGAGCTCGCCCCAGTCTACACCAGAACAGCACTCTGAGGAGCTGCTGACGTTTGGTAGCAAAATCTCCTCTTCTGAAGAGAAACATTTCGCTGTCAGTGGGTTCCATCAGCCTTGCCATATTTTCTCAGCTGGCTATGATGGAGGGCAGTCAGTGGGCAGACTCACCTGAGGCCCTCCTTCCCAGACTGTGATACAGACAGACCCGCCGCCTGCTTCAGCCCAAAGGGACGGCTTACGGTGAGGCAAAAACCCTGTGTTGGAAAGTTCCTGCCTAACCCTCGCCCAAGCACAAGCAAATCGGTCATCGGTCAAAGACTTTCCCCACAAGTTGAACATGTTTGCTCCCCTCTAGCCTCCGAAGGCCGAGTTTACCTAGCTAGGACTCACACTGCAGGAAGGGTACTCAGGGTGCTGGTGACTGCAAGTTGTTTCACCAGGCAGCCCACATCGGGTACAGCCACTTGGATTTTCCAGGGGCACAGCGCAAAGGGTGTCAGCTAACGCGCCTCCAGCCTGGGAGGGGCCACATACACTCGCTGAATGGGAAACAAGCCCATGCCTTCAGTGTGAAAGGCCGCTATGCCTCTTTGCTTCGGCAGCCCAGGGATAGCGTCAGCTCTGAAATGCCTCCAAAGGAGCAGACTCAGAGACCCTTTGAACCGCAGAGCAGGTGCGGCCCAGAACAAGGACTGCTCTTGGGCTGAGAACACCCACTGCCCAGCGCCTCTTTTGGCTACACACGTGTAGTGGGAGGGTGTTGAATTCTGCTGCGTGATAACTTCTCCGGGCCACGTGGTGTGAGCGCAGGTAGAGTGGCCCTCCATCTCCTCCCAGTTTCCTGCCTAAGTTGTACAAGGCAAACTCCCTGCTTGAATCCCCGGGTGGGGTACGTACCCTCCAGAGAAAGGTGGATGCTTGGGACCCAGGGCTAGTCTCTATGTCGATGTTCTGTGCATCAGCTTCGCAGCTGTTCTCTCTAAGCGGGTCCCAAAGGCTTTTTGGAAGACTTTCCTTCGAGGGTCAGAAAGAGGAAATGAGCCGACAGGCCCACGGGGATGCCAGTTCTCTCCAGCCACAACGCTAGCAGCCTCAGACACGCGGGTTCTCTTTGGGACATGAAAGAACACTATGCTTGGAAGCTTCTTCCATCCAGTTTGAGAGCCGCACTTCCACTGCCTCCTAGGATTCCAGGTGTTGCCTTGCCGTCACAATTTCCAATTCTTAGGCCTATGACGGCAGAGTGTCTGGCAGTTCTCAGAGAGACCTTAGGAATGCAGGCTTTTTGGCTCCTTCCACTGACAAACCAGCTCCTCCAGATCCTCTGTCGATAGGCATTTCATGTCAGAATATCTCTGGGCGCCCTCATTCCTCCTCCACGAAGTAAGACACAAACGGAATTGCCCGAAAGGGAGGAAGCCCTCTGAGTCCGGCAGAGAGGCAGTCTCTCCCCCTCAGCACTCCCCCATGGCTGAGCCCAGGGCATGGGACCGAGAGAGGGAGAAAGACAGCCGTGACCCCGAGCTTTTCCACAATGTAGTATAGGCCTCACCCTCAAGCTCACGTCAATCGCCTAGAGAAAACAGCAGGCCTCGGTCTGCTTTCCTGTGGCTAGGAAACTTGGCTTTCATTCCTTAGGTGGCACACTGGCTCAGGACTGCCCTGCCCGAAGCACTCACGGGGTGCAGCCCTGTTTGTTGAGATCAGCCCTTCTGGCTCTCTCTCGGATGAAGCAACTGGAAAAGAGCCGTTCGTAATCTTCGGACCGTGGGAGCTCGCCCCAGTCTACACCAGAACAGCACTCTGAGGAGCTGCTGACGTTTGGTAGCAAAATCTCCTCTTCTGAAGAGAAACATTTCGCTGTCAGTGGGTTCCATCAGCCTTGCCATATTTTCTCAGCTGGCTATGATGGAGGGCAGTCAGTGGGCAGACTCACCTGAGGCCCTCCTTCCCAGACTGTGATACAGACAGACCCGCCGCCTGCTTCAGCCCAAAGGGACGGCTTACGGTGAGGCAAAAACCCTGTGTTGGAAAGTTCCTGCCTAACCCTCGCCCAAGCACAAGCAAATCGGTCATCGGTCAAAGACTTTCCCCACAAGTTGAACATGTTTGCTCCCCTCTAGCCTCCGAAGGCCGAGTTTACCTAGCTAGGACTCACACTGCAGGAAGGGTACTCAGGGTGCTGGTGACTGCAAGTTGTTTCACCAGGCAGCCCACATCGGGTACAGCCACTTGGATTTTCCAGGGGCACAGCGCAAAGGGTGTCAGCTAACGCGCCTCCAGCCTGGGAGGGGCCACATACACTCGCTGAATGGGAAACAAGCCCATGCCTTCAGTGTGAAAGGCCGCTATGCCTCTTTGCTTCGGCAGCCCAGGGATAGCGTCAGCTCTGAAATGCCTCCAAAGGAGCAGACTCAGAGACCCTTTGAACCGCAGAGCAGGTGCGGCCCAGAACAAGGACTGCTCTTGGGCTGAGAACACCCACTGCCCAGCGCCTCTTTTGGCTACACACGTGTAGTGCGAGGGTGTTGAATTCTGCTGCGTGATAACTTCTCCGGGCCACGTGGTGTGAGCGCAGGTAGAGTGGCCCTCCATCTCCTCCCAGTTTCCTGCCTAAGTTGTACAAGGCAAACTCCCTGCTTGAATCCCCGGGTGGGGTACGTACCCTCCAGAGAAAGGTGGATGCTTGGGACCCAGGGCTAGTCTCTATGTCGATGTTCTGTGCATCAGCTTCGCAGCTGTTCTCTCTAAGCGGGTCCCAAAGGCTTTTTGGAAGACTTTCCTTCGAGGGTCAGAAAGAGGAAATGAGCCGACAGGCCCACGGGGATGCCAGTTCTCTCCAGCCACAACGCTAGCAGCCTCAGACACGCGGGTTCTCTTTGGGACATGAAAGAACACTATGCTTGGAAGCTTCTTCCATCCAGTTTGAGAGCCGCACTTCCACTGCCTCCTAGGATTCCAGGTGTTGCCTTGCCGTCACAATTTCCAATTCTTAGGCCTATGACGGCAGAGTGTCTGGCAGTTCTCAGAGAGACCTTAGGAATGCAGGCTTTTTGGCTCCTTCCACTGACAAACCAGCTCCTCCAGATCCTCTGTCGATAGGCATTTCATGTCAGAATATCTCTGGGCGCCCTCATTCCTCCTCCACGAAGTAAGACACAAACGGAATTGCCCGAAAGGGAGGAAGCCCTCTGAGTCCGGCAGAGAGGCAGTCTCTCCCTCTCAGCACTCCCCCATGGCTGAGCCCAGGGCATGGGACCGAGAGAGGGAGAAAGACAGCCGTGACCCCGAGCTTTTCCACAATGTAGTATAGGCCTCACCCTCAAGCTCACGTCAATCGCCTAGAGAAAACAGCAGGCCTCGGTCTGCTTTCCTGTGGCTAGGAAACTTGGCTTTCATTCCTTAGGTGGCACACTGGCTCAGGACTGCCCTGCCCGAAGCACTCACGGGGTGCAGCCCTATTTGTTGAGATCAGCCCTTCTGGCTCTCTCTCGGATGAAGCAACTGGAAAAGAGCCGTTCGTAATCTTCGGACCGTGGGAGCTCGCCCCAGTCTACACCAGAACAGCACTCTGAGGAGCTGCTGACGTTTGGTAGCAAAATCTCCTCTTCTGAAGAGAAACATTTCGCTGTCAGTGGGTTCCATCAGCCTTGCCATATTTTCTCAGCTGGCTATGATGGAGGGCAGTCAGTGGGCAGACTCACCTGAGGCCCTCCTTCCCAGACTGTGATACAGACAGACCCGCCGCCTGCTTCAGCCCAAAGGGACGGCTTACGGTGAGGCAAAAACCCTGTGTTGGAAAGTTCCTGCCTAACCCTCGCCCAAGCACAAGCAAATCGGTCATCGGTCAAAGACTTTCCCCACAAGTTGAACATGTTTGCTCCCCTCTAGCCTCCGAAGGCCGAGTTTACCTAGCTAGGACTCACACTGCAGGAAGGGTACTCAGGGTGCTGGTGACTGCAAGTTGTTTCACCAGGCAGCCCACATCGGGTACAGCCACTTGGATTTTCCAGGGGCACAGCGCAAAGGGTGTCAGCTAACGCGCCTCCAGCCTGGGAGGGGCCACATACACTCGCTGAATGGGAAACAAGCCCATGCCTTCAGTGTGAAAGGCCGCTATGCCTCTTTGCTTCGGCAGCCCAGGGATAGCGTCAGCTCTGAAATGCCTCCAAAGGAGCAGACTCAGAGACCCTTTGAACCGCAGAGCAGGTGCGGCCCAGAACAAGGACTGCTCTTGGGCTGAGAACACCCACTGCCCAGCGCCTCTTTTGGCTACACACGTGTAGTGCGAGGGTGTTGAATTCTGCTGCGTGATAACTTCTCCGGGCCACGTGGTGTGAGCGCAGGTAGAGTGGCCCTCCATCTCCTCCCAGTTTCCTGCCTAAGTTGTACAAGGCAAACTCCCTGCTTGAATCCCCGGGTGGGGTACGTACCCTCCAGAGAAAGGTGGATGCTTGGGACCCAGGGCTAGTCTCTATGTCGATGTTCTGTGCATCAGCTTCGCAGCTGTTCTCTCTAAGCGGGTCCCAAAGGCTTTTTGGAAGACTTTCCTTCGAGGGTCAGAAAGAGGAAATGAGCCGACAGGCCCACGGGGATGCCAGTTCTCTCCAGCCACAACGCTAGCAGCCTCAGACACGCGGGTTCTCTTTGGGACATGAAAGAACACTATGCTTGGAAGCTTCTTCCATCCAGTTTGAGAGCCGCACTTCCACTGCCTCCTAGGATTCCAGGTGTTGCCTTGCCGTCACAATTTCCAATTCTTAGGCCTATGACGGCAGAGTGTCTGGCAGTTCTCAGAGAGACCTTAGGAATGCAGGCTTTTTGGCTCCTTCCACTGACAAACCAGCTCCTCCAGATCCTCTGTCGATAGGCATTTCATGTCAGAATATCTCTGGGCGCCCTCATTCCTCCTCCACGAAGTAAGACACAAACGGAATTGCCCGAAAGGGAGGAAGCCCTCTGAGTCCGGCAGAGAGGCAGTCTCTCCCCCTCAGCACTCCCCCATGGCTGAGCCCAGGGCATGGGACCGAGAGAGGGAGAAAGACAGCCGTGACCCCGAGCTTTTCCACAATGTAGTATAGGCCTCACCCTCAAGCTCACGTCAATCGCCTAGAGAAAACAGCAGGCCTCGGTCTGCTTTCCTGTGGCTAGGAAACTTGGCTTTCATTCCTTAGGTGGCACACTGGCTCAGGACTGCCCTGCCCGAAGCACTCACGGGGTGCAGCCCTATTTGTTGAGATCAGCCCTTCTGGCTCTCTCTCGGATGAAGCAACTGGAAAAGAGCCGTTCGTAATCTTCGGACCGTGGGAGCTCGCCCCAGTCTACACCAGAACAGCACTCTGAGGAGCTGCTGACGTTTGGTAGCAAAATCTCCTCTTCTGAAGAGAAACATTTCGCTGTCAGTGGGTTCCATCAGCCTTGCCATATTTTCTCAGCTGGCTATGATGGAGGGCAGTCAGTGGGCAGACTCACCTGAGGCCCTCCTTCCCAGACTGTGATACAGACAGACCCGCCGCCTGCTTCAGCCCAAAGGGACGGCTTACGGTGAGGCAAAAACCCTGTGTTGGAAAGTTCCTGCCTAACCCTCGCCCAAGCACAAGCAAATCGGTCATCGGTCAAAGACTTTCCCCACAAGTTGAACATGTTTGCTCCCCTCTAGCCTCCGAAGGCCGAGTTTACCTAGCTAGGACTCACACTGCAGGAAGGGTACTCAGGGTGCTGGTGACTGCAAGTTGTTTCACCAGGCAGCCCACATCGGGTACAGCCACTTGGATTTTCCAGGGGCACAGCGCAAAGGGTGTCAGCTAACGCGCCTCCAGCCTGGGAGGGGCCACATACACTCGCTGAATGGGAAACAAGCCCATGACTTCAGTGTGAAAGGCCGCTATGCCTCTTTGCTTCGGCAGCCCAGGGATAGCGTCAGCTCTGAAATGCCTCCAAAGGAGCAGACTCAGAGACCCTTTGAACCGCAGAGCAGGTGCGGCCCAGAACAAGGACTGCTCTTGGGCTGAGAACACCCACTGCCCAGCGCCTCTTTTGGCTACACACGTGTAGTGCGAGGGTGTTGAATTCTGCTGCGTGATAACTTCTCCGGGCCACGTGGTGTGAGCGCAGGTAGAGTGGCCCTCCATCTCCTCCCAGTTTCCTGCCTAAGTTGTACAAGGCAAACTCCCTGCTTGAATCCCCGGGTGGGGTACGTACCCTCCAGAGAAAGGTGGATGCTTGGGACCCAGGGCTAGTCTCTATGTCGATGTTCTGTGCATCAGCTTCGCAGCTGTTCTCTCTAAGCGGGTCCCAAAGGCTTTTTGGAAGACTTTCCTTCGAGGGTCAGAAAGAGGAAATGAGCCGACAGGCCCACGGGGATGCCAGTTCTCTCCAGCCACAACGCTAGCAGCCTCAGACACGCGGGTTCTCTTTGGGACATGAAAGAACACTATGCTTGGAAGCTTCTTCCATCCAGTTTGAGAGCCGCACTTCCACTGCCTCCTAGGATTCCAGGTGTTGCCTTGCCGTCACAATTTCCAATTCTTAGGCCTATGACGGCAGAGTGTCTGGCAGTTCTCAGAGAGACCTTAGGAATGCAGGCTTTTTGGCTCCTTCCACTGACAAACCAGCTCCTCCAGATCCTCTGTCGATAGGCATTTCATGTCAGAATATCTCTGGGCGCCCTCATTCCTCCTCCACGAAGTAAGACACAAACGGAATTGCCCGAAAGGGAGGAAGCCCTCTGAGTCCGGCAGAGAGGCAGTCTCTCCCCCTCAGCATTCCCCCATGGCTGAGCCCAGGGCATGGGACCGAGAGAGGGAGAAAGACAGCCGTGACCCCGAGCTTTTCCACAATGTAGTATAGGCCTCACCCTCAAGCTCACGTCAATCGCCTAGAGAAAACAGCAGGCCTCGGTCTGCTTTCCTGTGGCTAGGAAACTTGGCTTTCATTCCTTAGGTGGCACACTGGCTCAGGACTGCCCTGCCCGAAGCACTCACGGGGTGCAGCCCTATTTGTTGAGATCAGCCCTTCTGGCTCTCTCTCGGATGAAGCAACTGGAAAAGAGCCGTTCGTAATCTTCGGACCGTGGGAGCTCGCCCCAGTCTACACCAGAACAGCACTCTGAGGAGCTGCTGACGTTTGGTAGCAAAATCTCCTCTTCTGAAGAGAAACATTTCGCTGTCAGTGGGTTCCATCAGCCTTGCCATATTTTCTCAGCTGGCTATGATGGAGGGCAGTCAGTGGGCAGACTCACCTGAGGCCCTCCTTCCCAGACTGTGATACAGACAGACCCGCCGCCTGCTTCAGCCCAAAGGGACGGCTTACGGTGAGGCAAAAACCCTGTGTTGGAAAGTTCCTGCCTAACCCTCGCCCAAGCACAAGCATATTGGTCATCGGTCAAAGACTTTCCCCACAAGTTGAACATGTTTGCTCCCCTCTAGCCTCCGAAGGCCGAGTTTACCTAGCTAGGACTCACACTGCAGGAAGGGTACTCAGGGTGCTGGTGACTGCAAGTTGTTTCACCAGGCAGCCCACATCGGGTACAGCCACTTGCATTTTCCAGGTGCACAGCGCAAAGGGTGTCAGCTAACGCGCCTCCAGCCTGGGAGGGCCCACATACACTCGCTGAATGGGAAACAAGCCCATGCCTTCAGTGTGAAAGGCCGCTATGCCTCCTTGCTTCGGCAGCCCAGGGATAGCGTCAGCTCTGAAATGCCTCCAAAGGAGCAGACTCAGAGACCCTTTGAACCGCAGAGCAGGTGCGGCCCAGAACAAGGACTGCTCTTGGGCTGAGAACACCCACTGCCCAGCGCCTCTTTTGGCTACACACGTGTAGTGCGAGGGTGTTGAATTCTGCTGCGTGATAACTTCTCCGGGCCACGTGGTGTGAGCGCAGGTAGAGTGGCCCTCCATCTCCTCCCAGTTTCCTGCCTAAGTTGTACAAGGCAAACTCCCTGCTTGAATCCCCGGGTGGGGTACGTACCCTCCAGAGAAAGGTGGATGCTTGGGACCCAGGGCTAGTCTCTATGTCGATGTTCTGTGCATCAGCTTCGCAGCTGTTCTCTCTAAGCGGGTCCCAAAGGCTTTTTGGAAGACTTTCCTTCGAGGGTCAGAAAGAGGAAATGAGCCGACAGGCCCACGGGGATGCCAGTTCTCTCCAGCCACAACGCTAGCAGCCTCAGACACGCGGGTTCTCTTTGGGACATGAAAGAACACTATGCTTGGAAGCTTCTTCCATCCAGTTTGAGAGCCGCACTTCCACTGCCTCCTAGGATTCCAGGTGTTGCCTTGCCGTCACAATTTCCAATTCTTAGGCCTATGACGGCAGAGTGTCTGGCAGTTCTCAGAGAGACCTTAGGAATGCAGGCTTTTTGGCTCCTTCCACTGACAAACCAGCTCCTCCAGATCCTCTGTCGATAGGCATTTCATGTCAGAATATCTCTGGGCGCCCTCATTCCTCCTCCACGAAGTAAGACACAAACGGAATTGCCCGAAAGGGAGGAAGCCCTCTGAGTCCGGCAGAGAGGCAGTCTCTCCCCCTCAGCACTCCCCCATGGCTGAGCCCAGGGCATGGGACCGAGAGAGGGAGAAAGACAGCCGTGACCCCGAGCTTTTCCACAATGTAGTATAGGTCTCACCCTCAAGCTCACGTCAATCGCCTAGAGAAAACAGCAGGCCTCGGTCTGCTTTCCTGTGGCTAGGAAACTTGGCTTTCATTCCTTAGGTGGCACACTGGCTCAGGACTGCCCTGCCCGAAGCACTCACGGGGTGCAGCCCTATTTGTTGAGATCAGCCCTTCTGGCTCTCTCTCGGTTGAAGCAACTGGAAAAGAGCCGTTCGTAATCTTCGGACCGTGGGAGCTCGCCCCAGTCTACACCAGAACAGCACTCTGAGGAGCTGCTGACGTTTGGTAGCAAAATCTCCTCTTCTGAAGAGAAACATTTCGCTGTCAGTGGGTTCCATCAGCCTTGCCATATTTTCTCAGCTGGCTATGATGGAGGGCAGTCAGTGGGCAGACTCACCTGAGGCCCTCCTTCCCAGACTGTGATACAGACAGACCCGCCGCCTGCTTCAGCCCAAAGGGACGGCTTACGGTGAGGCAAAAACCCTGTGTTGGAAAGTTCCTGCCTAACCCTCGCCCAAGCACAAGCAAATCGGTCATCGGTCAAAGACTTTCCCCACAAGTTGAACATGTTTGCTCCCCTCTAGCCTCCGAAGGCCGAGTTTACCTAGCTAGGACTCACACTGCAGGAAGGGTACTCAGGGTGCTGGTGACTGCAAGTTGTTTCACCAGGCAGCCCACATCGGGTACAGCCACTTGGATTTTCCAGGGGCACAGCGCAAAGGGTGTCAGCTAACGCGCCTCCAGCCTGGGAGGGGCCACATACACTCGCTGAATGGGAAACAAGCCCATGCCTTCAGTGTGAAAGGCCGCTATGCCTCTTTGCTTCGGCAGCCCAGGGATAGCGTCAGCTCTGAAATGCCTCCAAAGGAGCAGACTCAGAGACCCTTTGAACCGCAGAGCAGGTGCGGCCCAGAACAAGGACTGCTCTTGGGCTGAGAACACCCACTGCCCAGCGCCTCTTTTGGCTACACACGTGTAGTGCGAGGGTGTTGAATTCTGCTGCGTGATAACTTCTCCGGGCCACGTGGTGTGAGCGCAGGTAGAGTGGCCCTCCATCTCCTCCCAGTTTCCTGCCTAAGTTGTACAAGGCAAACTCCCTGCTTGAATCCCCGGGTGGGGTACGTACCCTCCAGAGAAAGGTGGATGCTTGGGACCCAGGGCTAGTCTCTATGTCGATGTTCTGTGCATCAGCTTCGCAGCTGTTCTCTCTAAGCGGGTCCCAAAGGCTTTTTGGAAGACTTTCCTTCGAGGGTCAGAAAGAGGAAATGAGCCGACAGGCCCACGGGGATGCCAGTTCTCTCCAGCCACAACGCTAGCAGCCTCAGACACGCGGGTTCTCTTTGGGACATGAAAGAACACTATGCTTGGAAGCTTCTTCCATCCAGTTTGAGAGCCGCACTTCCACTGCCTCCTAGGATTCCAGGTGTTGCCTTGCCGTCACAATTTCCAATTCTTAGGCCTATGACGGCAGAGTGTCTGGCAGTTCTCAGAGAGACCTTAGGAATGCAGGCTTTTTGGCTCCTTCCACTGACAAACCAGCTCCTCCAGATCCTCTGTCGATAGGCATTTCATGTCAGAATATCTCTGGGCGCCCTCATTCCTCCTCCACGAAGTAAGACACAAACGGAATTGCCCGAAAGGGAGGAAGCCCTCTGAGTCCGGCAGAGAGGCAGTCTCTCCCCCTCAGCATTCCCCCATGGCTGAGCCCAGGGCATGGGACCGAGAGAGGGAGAAAGACAGCCGTGACCCCGAGCTTTTCCACAATGTAGTATAGGCCTCACCCTCAAGCTCACGTCAATCGCCTAGAGAAAACAGCAGGCCTCGGTCTGCTTTCCTGTGGCTAGGAAACTTGGCTTTCATTCCTTAGGTGGCACACTGGCTCAGGACTGCCCTGCCCGAAGCACTCACGGGGTGCAGCCCTATTTGTTGAGATCAGCCCTTCTGGCTCTCTCTCGGATGAAGCAACTGGAAAAGAGCCGTTCGTAATCTTCGGACCGTGGGAGCTCGCCCCAGTCTACACCAGAACAGCACTCTGAGGAGCTGCTGACGTTTGGTAGCAAAATCTCCTCTTCTGAAGAGAAACATTTCGCTGTCAGTGGGTTCCATCAGCTTTGCCATATTTTCTCAGCTGGCTATGATGGAGGGCAGTCAGTGGGCAGACTCACCTGAGGCCCTCCTTCCCAGACTGTGATACAGACAGACCCGCCGCCTGCTTCAGCCCAAAGGGACGGCTTACGGTGAGGCAAAAACCCTGTGTTGGAAAGTTCCTGCCTAACCCTCGCCCAAGCACAAGCAAATTGGTCATCGGTCAAAGACTTTCCCCACAAGTTGAACATGTTTGCTCCCCTCTAGCCTCCGAAGGCCGAGTTTACCTAGCTAGGACTCACACTGCAGGAAGGGTACTCAGGGTGCTGGTGACTGCAAGTTGTTTCACCAGGCAGCCCACATCGGGTACAGCCACTTGGATTTTCCAGGGGCACAGCGCAAAGGGTGTCAGCTAACGCGCCTCCAGCCTGGGAGGGGCCACATACACTCTCTGAATGGGAAACAAGCCCATGCCTTCAGTGTGAAAGGCCGCTATGCCTCTTTGCTTCGGCAGCCCAGGGATAGCGTCAGCTCTGAAATGCCTCCAAAGGAGCAGACTCAGAGACCCTTTGAACCGCAGAGCAGGTGCGGCCCAGAACAAGGACTGCTCTTGGGCTGAGAACACCCACTGCCCAGCGCCTCTTTTGGCTACACACGTGTAGTGGGAGGGTGTTGAATTCTGCTGCGTGATAACTTCTCCGGGCCACGTGGTGTGAGCGCAGGTAGAGTGGCCCTCCATCTCCTCCCAGTTTCCTGCCTAAGTTGTACAAGGCAAACTCCCTGCTTGAATCCCCGGGTGGGGTACGTACCCTCCAGAGAAAGGTGGATGCTTGGGACCCAGGGCTAGTCTCTATGTCGATGTTCTGTGCATCAGCTTCGCAGCTGTTCTCTCTAAGCAGGTCCCAAAGGCTTTTTGGAAGACTTTCCTTCGAGGGTCAGAAAGAGGAAATGAGCCGACAGGCCCACGGGGATGCCAGTTCTCTCCAGCCACAACGCTAGCAGCCTCAGACACGCGGGTTCTCTTTGGGACATGAAAGAACACTATGCTTGGAAGCTTCTTCCATCCAGTTTGAGAGCCGCACTTCCACTGCCTCCTAGGATTCCAGGTGTTGCCTTGCCGTCACAATTTCCAATTCTTAGGCCTATGACGGCAGAGTGTCTGGCAGTTCTCAGAGAGACCTTAGGAATGCAGGCTTTTTGGCTCCTTCCACTGACAAACCAGCTCCTCCAGATCCTCTGTCGATAGGCATTTCATGTCAGAATATCTCTGGGCGCCCTCATTCCTCCTCCACGAAGTAAGACACAAACGGAATTGCCCGAAAGGGAGGAAGCCCTCTGAGTCCGGCAGAGAGGCAGTCTCTCCCCCTCAGCATTCCCCCATGGCTGAGCCCAGGGCATGGGACCGAGAGAGGGAGAAAGACAGCCGTGACCCCGAGCTTTTCCACAATGTAGTATAGGCCTCACCCTCAAGCTCACGTCAATCGCCTAGAGAAAACAGCAGGCCTCGGTCTGCTTTCCTGTGGCTAGGAAACTTGGCTTTCATTCCTTAGGTGGCACACTGGCTCAGGACTGCCCTGCCCGAAGCACTCACGGGGTGCAGCCCTATTTGTTGAGATCAGCCCTTCTGGCTCTCTCTCGGATGAAGCAACTGGAAAAGAGCCGTTCGTAATCTTCGGACCGTGGGAGCTCGCCCCAGTCTACACCAGAACAGCACTCTGAGGAGCTGCTGACGTTTGGTAGCAAAATCTCCTCTTCTGAAGAGAAACATTTCGCTGTCAGTGGGTTCCATCAGCCTTGCCATATTTTCTCAGCTGGCTATGATGGAGGGCAGTCAGTGGGCAGACTCACCTGAGGCCCTCCTTCCCAGACTGTGATACAGACAGACCCGCCGCCTGCTTCAGCCCAAAGGGACGGCTTACGGTGAGGCAAAAACCCTGTGTTGGAAAGTTCCTGCCTAACCCTCGCCCAAGCACAAGCATATTGGTCATCGGTCAAAGACTTTCCCCACAAGTTGAACATGTTTGCTCCCCTCTAGCCTCCGAAGGCCGAGTTTACCTAGCTAGGACTCACACTGCAGGAAGGGTACTCAGGGTGCTGGTGACTGCAAGTTGTTTCACCAGGCAGCCCACATCGGGTACAGCCACTTGCATTTTCCAGGTGCACAGCGCAAAGGGTGTCAGCTAACGCGCCTCCAGCCTGGGAGGGCCCACATACACTCTCTGAATGGGAAACAAGCCCATGCCTTCAGTGTGAAAGGCCGCTATGCCTCCTTGCTTCGGCAGCCCAGGGATAGCGTCAGCTCTGAAATGCCTCCAAAGGAGCAGACTCAGAGACCCTTTGAACCGCAGAGCATGTGCGGCCCAGAACAAGGACTGCTCTTGGGCTGAGAACACCCACTGCCCAGCGCCTCTTTTGGCTACACACGTGTAGTGCGAGGGTGTTGAATTCTGCTGCGTGATAACTTCTCCGGGCCACGTGGTGTGAGCGCAGGTAGAGTGGCCCTCCATCTCCTCCCAGTTTCCTGCCTAAGTTGTACAAGGCAAACTCCCTGCTTGAATCCCCGGGTGGGGTACGTACCCTCCAGAGAAAGGTGGATGCTTGGGACCCAGGGCTAGTCTCTATGTCGATGTTCTGTGCATCAGCTTCGCAGCTGTTCTCTCTAAGCGGGTCCCAAAGGCTTTTTGGAAGACTTTCCTTCGAGGGTCAGAAAGAGGAAATGAGCCGACAGGCCCACGGGGATGCCAGTTCTCTCCAGCCACAACGCTAGCAGCCTCAGACACGCGGGTTCTCTTTGGGACATGAAAGAACCCTATGCTTGGAAGCTTCTTCCATCCAGTTTGAGAGCCGCACTTCCACTGCCTCCTAGGATTCCAGGTGTTGCCTTGCCGTCACAATTTCCAATTCTTAGGCCTATGACGGCAGAGTGTCTGGCAGTTCTCAGAGAGACCTTAGGAATGCAGGCTTTTTGGCTCCTTCCACTGACAAACCAGCTCCTCCAGATCCTCTGTCGATAGGCATTTCATGTCAGAATATCTCTGGGCGCCCTCATTCCTCCTCCACGAAGTAAGACACAAACGGAATTGCCCGAAAGGGAGGAAGCCCTCTGAGTCCGGCAGAGAGGCAGTCTCTCCCCCTCAGCATTCCCCCATGGCTGAGCCCAGGGCATGGGACCGAGAGAGGGAGAAAGACAGCCGTGACCCCGAGCTTTTCCACAATGTAGTATAGGCCTCACCCTCAAGCTCACGTCAATCGCCTAGAGAAAACAGCAGGCCTCGGTCTGCTTTCCTGTGGCTAGGAAACTTGGCTTTCATTCCTTAGGTGGCACACTGGCTCAGGACTGCCCTGCCCGAAGCACTCACGGGGTGCAGCCCTATTTGTTGAGATCAGCCCTTCTGGCTCTCTCTCGGATGAAGCAACTGGAAAAGAGCCGTTCGTAATCTTCGGACCGTGGGAGCTCGCCCCAGTCTACACCAGAACAGCACTCTGAGGAGCTGCTGACGTTTGGTAGCAAAATCTCCTCTTCTGAAGAGAAACATTTCGCTGTCAGTGGGTTCCATCAGCCTTGCCATATTTTCTCAGCTGGCTATGATGGAGGGCAGTCAGTGGGCAGACTCACCTGAGGCCCTCCTTCCCAGACTGTGATACAGACAGACCCGCCGCCTGCTTCAGCCCAAAGGGACGGCTTACGGTGAGGCAAAAACCCTGTGTTGGAAAGTTCCTGCCTAACCCTCGCCCAAGCACAAGCAAATCGGTCATCGGTCAAAGACTTTCCCCACAAGTTGAACATGTTTGCTCCCCTCTAGCCTCCGAAGGCCGAGTTTACCTAGCTAGGACTCACACTGCAGGAAGGGTACTCAGGGTGCTGGTGACTGCAAGTTGTTTCACCAGGCAGCCCACATCGGGTACAGCCACTTGGATTTTCCAGGGGCACAGCGCAAAGGGTGTCAGCTAACGCGCCTCCAGCCTGGGAGGGCCCACATACACTCGCTGAATGGGAAACAAGCCCATGCCTTCAGTGTGAAAGGCCGCTATGCCTCTTTGCTTCGGCAGCCCAGGGATAGCGTCAGCTCTGAAATGCCTCCAAAGGAGCAGACTCAGAGACCCTTTGAACCGCAGAGCAGGTGCGGCCCAGAACAAGGACTGCTCTTGGGCTGAGAACACCCACTGCCCAGCGCCTCTTTTGGCTACACACGTGTAGTGCGAGGGTGTTGAATTCTGCTGCGTGATAACTTCTCCGGGCCACGTGGTGTGAGCGCAGGTAGAGTGGCCCTCCATCTCCTCCCAGTTTCCTGCCTAAGTTGTACAAGGCAAACTCCCTGCTTGAATCCCCGGGTGGGGTACGTACCCTCCAGAGAAAGGTGGATGCTTGGGACCCAGGGCTAGTCTCTATGTCGATGTTCTGTGCATCAGCTTCGCAGCTGTTCTCTCTAAGCGGGTCCCAAAGGCTTTTTGGAAGACTTTCCTTCGAGGGTCAGAAAGAGGAAATGAGCCGACAGGCCCACGGGGATGCCAGTTCTCTCCAGCCACAACGCTAGCAGCCTCAGACACGCGGGTTCTCTTTGGGACATGAAAGAACACTATGCTTGGAAGCTTCTTCCATCCAGTTTGAGAGCCGCACTTCCACTGCCTCCTAGGATTCCAGGTGTTGCCTTGCCGTCACAATTTCCAATTCTTAGGCCTATGACGGCAGAGTGTCTGGCAGTTCTCAGAGAGACCTTAGGAATGCAGGCTTTTTGGCTCCTTCCACTGACAAACCAGCTCCTCCAGATCCTCTGTCGATAGGCATTTCATGTCAGAATATCTCTGGGCGCCCTCATTCCTCCTCCACGAAGTAAGACACAAACGGAATTGCCCGAAAGGGAGGAAGCCCTCTGAGTCCGGCAGAGAGGCAGTCTCTCCCCCTCAGCATTCCCCCATGGCTGAGCCCAGGGCATGGGACCGAGAGAGGGAGAAAGACAGCCGTGACCCCGAGCTTTTCCACAATGTAGTATAGGCCTCACCCTCAAGCTCACGTCAATCGCCTAGAGAAAACAGCAGGCCTCGGTCTGCTTTCCTGTGGCTAGGAAACTTGGCTTTCATTCCTTAGGTGGCACACTGGCTCAGGACTGCCCTGCCCGAAGCACTCACGGGGTGCAGCCCTATTTGTTGAGATCAGCCCTTCTGGCTCTCTCTCGGATGAAGCAACTGGAAAAGAGCCGTTCGTAATCTTCGGACCGTGGGAGCTCGCCCCAGTCTACACCAGAACAGCACTCTGAGGAGCTGCTGACGTTTGGTAGCAAAATCTCCTCTTCTGAACAGAAACATTTCGCTGTCAGTGGGTTCCATCAGCCTTGCCATATTTTCTCAGCTGGCTATGATGGAGGGCAGTCAGTGGGCAGACTCACCTGAGGCCCTCCTTCCCAGACTGTGATACAGACAGACCCGCCGCCTGCTTCAGCCCAAAGGGACGGCTTACGGTGAGGCAAAAACCCTGTGTTGGAAAGTTCCTGCCTAACCCTCGCCCAAGCACAAGCAAATCGGTCATCGGTCAAAGACTTTCCCCACAAGTTGAACATGTTTGCTCCCCTCTAGCCTCCGAAGGCCGAGTTTACCTAGCTAGGACTCACACTGCAGGAAGGGTACTCAGGGTGCTGGTGACTGCAAGTTGTTTCACCAGGCAGCCCACATCGGGTACAGCCACTTGGATTTTCCAGGGGCACAGCGCAAAGGGTGTCAGCTAACGCGCCTCCAGCCTGGGAGGGGCCACATACACTCGCTGAATGGGAAACAAGCCCATGCCTTCAGTGTGAAAGGCCGCTATGCCTCTTTGCTTCGGCAGCCCAGGGATAGCGTCAGCTCTGAAATGCCTCCAAAGGAGCAGACTCAGAGACCCTTTGAACCGCAGAGCAGGTGCGGCCCAGAACAAGGACTGCTCTTGGGCTGAGAACACCCACTGCCCAGCGCCTCTTTTGGCTACACACGTGTAGTGCGAGGGTGTTGAATTCTGCTGCGTGATAACTTCTCCGGGCCACGTGGTGTGAGCGCAGGTAGAGTGGCCCTCCATCTCCTCCCAGTTTCCTGCCTAAGTTGTACAAGGCAAACTCCCTGCTTGAATCCCCGGGTGGGGTACGTACCCTCCAGAGAAAGGTGGATGCTTGGGACCCAGGGCTAGTCTCTATGTCGATGTTCTGTGCATCAGCTTCGCAGCTGTTCTCTCTAAGCGGGTCCCAAAGGCTTTTTGGAAGACTTTCCTTCGAGGGTCAGAAAGAGGAAATGAGCCGACAGGCCCACGGGGATGCCAGTTCTCTCCAGCCACAACGCTAGCAGCCTCAGACACGCGGGTTCTCTTTGGGACATGAAAGAACACTATGCTTGGAAGCTTCTTCCATCCAGTTTGAGAGCCGCACTTCCACTGCCTCCTAGGATTCCAGGTGTTGCCTTGCCGTCACAATTTCCAATTCTTAGGCCTATGACGGCAGAGTGTCTGGCAGTTCTCAGAGAGACCTTAGGAATGCAGGCTTTTTGGCTCCTTCCACTGACAAACCAGCTCCTCCAGATCCTCTGTCGATAGGCATTTCATGTCAGAATATCTCTGGGCGCCCTCATTCCTCCTCCACGAAGTAAGACACAAACGGAATTGCCCGAAAGGGAGGAAGCCCTCTGAGTCCGGCAGAGAGGCAGTCTCTCCCCCTCAGCATTCCCCCATGGCTGAGCCCAGGGCATGGGACCGAGAGAGGGAGAAAGACAGCCGTGACCCCGAGCTTTTCCACAATGTAGTATAGGCCTCACCCTCAAGCTCACGTCAATCGCCTAGAGAAAACAGCAGGCCTCGGTCTGCTTTCCTGTGGCTAGGAAACTTGGCTTTCATTCCTTAGGTGGCACACTGGCTCAGGACTGCCCTGCCCGAAGCACTCACGGGGTGCAGCCCTATTTGTTGAGATCAGCCCTTCTGGCTCTCTCTCGGATGAAGCAACTGGAAAAGAGCCGTTCGTAATCTTCGGACCGTGGGAGCTCGCCCCAGTCTACACCAGAACAGCACTCTGAGGAGCTGCTGACGTTTGGTAGCAAAATCTCCTCTTCTGAAGAGAAACATTTCGCTGTCAGTGGGTTCCATCAGCCTTGCCATATTTTCTCAGCTGGCTATGATGGAGGGCAGTCAGTGGGCAGACTCACCTGAGGCCCTCCTTCCCAGACTGTGATACAGACAGACCCGCCGCCTGCTTCAGCCCAAAGGGACGGCTTACGGTGAGGCAAAAACCCTGTGTTGGAAAGTTCCTGCCTAACCCTCGCCCAAGCACAAGCAAATCGGTCATCGGTCAAAGACTTTCCCCACAAGTTGAACATGTTTGCTCCCCTCTAGCCTCCGAAGGCCGAGTTTACCTAGCTAGGACTCACACTGCAGGAAGGGTACTCAGGGTGCTGGTGACTGCAAGTTGTTTCACCAGGCAGCCCACATCGGGTACAGCCACTTGGATTTTCCAGGGGCACAGCGCAAAGGGTGTCAGCTAACGCGCCTCCAGCCTGGGAGGGGCCACATACACTCGCTGAATGGGAAACAAGCCCATGCCTTCAGTGTGAAAGGCCGCTATGCCTCTTTGCTTCGGCAGCCCAGGGATAGCGTCAGCTCTGAAATGCCTCCAAAGGAGCAGACTCAGAGACCCTTTGAACCGCAGAGCAGGTGCGGCCCAGAACAAGGACTGCTCTTGGGCTGAGAACACCCACTGCCCAGCGCCTCTTTTGGCTACACACGTGTAGTGCGAGGGTGTTGAATTCTGCTGCGTGATAACTTCTCCGGGCCACGTGGTGTGAGCGCAGGTAGAGTGGCCCTCCATCTCCTCCCAGTTTCCTGCCTAAGTTGTACAAGGCAAACTCCCTGCTTGAATCCCCGGGTGGGGTACGTACCCTCCAGAGAAAGGTGGATGCTTGGGACCCAGGGCTAGTCTCTATGTCGATGTTCTGTGCATCAGCTTCGCAGCTGTTCTCTCTAAGCGGGTCCCAAAGGCTTTTTGGAAGACTTTCCTTCGAGGGTCAGAAAGAGGAAATGAGCCGACAGGCCCACGGGGATGCCAGTTCTCTCCAGCCACAACGCTAGCAGCCTCAGACACGCGGGTTCTCTTTGGGACATGAAAGAACACTATGCTTGGAAGCTTCTTCCATCCAGTTTGAGAGCCGCACTTCCACTGCCTCCTAGGATTCCAGGTGTTGCCTTGCCGTCACAATTTCCAATTCTTAGGCCTATGACGGCAGAGTGTCTGGCAGTTCTCAGAGAGACCTTAGGAATGCAGGCTTTTTGGCTCCTTCCACTGACAAACCAGCTCCTCCAGATCCTCTGTCGATAGGCATTTCATGTCAGAATATCTCTGGGCGCCCTCATTCCTCCTCCACGAAGTAAGACACAAACGGAATTGCCCGAAAGGGAGGAAGCCCTCTGAGTCCGGCAGAGAGGCAGTCTCTCCCCCTCAGCACTCCCCCATGGCTGAGCCCAGGGCATGGGACCGAGAGAGGGAGAAAGACAGCCGTGACCCCGAGCTTTTCCACAATGTAGTATAGGCCTCACCCTCAAGCTCACGTCAATCGCCTAGAGAAAACAGCAGGCCTCGGTCTGCTTTCCTGTGGCTAGGAAACTTGGCTTTCATTCCTTAGGTGGCACACTGGCTCAGGACTGCCCTGCCCGAAGCACTCACGGGGTGCAGCCCTATTTGTTGAGATCAGCCCTTCTGGCTCTCTCTCGGATGAAGCAACTGGAAAAGAGCCGTTCGTAATCTTCGGACCGTGGGAGCTCGCCCCAGTCTACACCAGAACAGCACTCTGAGGAGCTGCTGACGTTTGGTAGCAAAATCTCCTCTTCTGAAGAGAAACATTTCGCTGTCAGTGGGTTCCATCAGCCTTGCCATATTTTCTCAGCTGGCTATGATGGAGGGCAGTCAGTGGGCAGACTCACCTGAGGCCCTCCTTCCCAGACTGTGATACAGACAGACCCGCCGCCTGCTTCAGCCCAAAGGGACGGCTTACGGTGAGGCAAAAACCCTGTGTTGGAAAGTTCCTGCCTAACCCTCGCCCAAGCACAAGCAAATCGGTCATCGGTCAAAGACTTTCCCCACAAGTTGAACATGTTTGCTCCCCTCTAGCCTCCGAAGGCCGAGTTTACCTAGCTAGGACTCACACTGCAGGAAGGGTACTCAGGGTGCTGGTGACTGCAAGTTGTTTCACCAGGCAGCCCACATCGGGTACAGCCACTTGGATTTTCCAGGGGCACAGCGCAAAGGGTGTCAGCTAACGCGCCTCCAGCCTGGGAGGGGCCACATACACTCGCTGAATGGGAAACAAGCCCATGCCTTCAGTGTGAAAGGCCGCTATGCCTCTTTGCTTCGGCAGCCCAGGGATAGCGTCAGCTCTGAAATGCCTCCAAAGGAGCAGACTCAGAGACCCTTTGAACCGCAGAGCAGGTGCGGCCCAGAACAAGGACTGCTCTTGGGCTGAGAACACCCACTGCCCAGCGCCTCTTTTGGCTACACACGTGTAGTGCGAGGGTGTTGAATTCTGCTGCGTGATAACTTCTCCGGGCCACGTGGTGTGAGCGCAGGTAGAGTGGCCCTCCATCTCCTCCCAGTTTCCTGCCTAAGTTGTACAAGGCAAACTCCCTGCTTGAATCCCCGGGTGGGGTACGTACCCTCCAGAGAAAGGTGGATGCTTGGGACCCAGGGCTAGTCTCTATGTCGATGTTCTGTGCATCAGCTTCGCAGCTGTTCTCTCTAAGCGGGTCCCAAAGGCTTTTTGGAAGACTTTCCTTCGAGGGTCAGAAAGAGGAAATGAGCCGACAGGCCCACGGGGATGCCAGTTCTCTCCAGCCACAACGCTAGCAGCCTCAGACACGCGGGTTCTCTTTGGGACATGAAAGAACACTATGCTTGGAAGCTTCTTCCATCCAGTTTGAGAGCCGCACTTCCACTGCCTCCTAGGATTCCAGGTGTTGCCTTGCCGTCACAATTTCCAATTCTTAGGCCTATGACGGCAGAGTGTCTGGCAGTTCTCAGAGAGACCTTAGGAATGCAGGCTTTTTGGCTCCTTCCACTGACAAACCAGCTCCTCCAGATCCTCTGTCGATAGGCATTTCATGTCAGAATATCTCTGGGCGCCCTCATTCCTCCTCCACGAAGTAAGACACAAACGGAATTGCCCGAAAGGGAGGAAGCCCTCTGAGTCCGGCAGAGAGGCAGTCTCTCCCCCTCAGCATTCCCCCATGGCTGAGCCCAGGGCATGGGACCGAGAGAGGGAGAAAGACAGCCGTGACCCCGAGCTTTTCCACAATGTAGTATAGGCCTCACCCTCAAGCTCACGTCAATCGCCTAGAGAAAACAGCAGGCCTCGGTCTGCTTTCCTGTGGCTAGGAAACTTGGCTTTCATTCCTTAGGTGGCACACTGGCTCAGGACTGCCCTGCCCGAAGCACTCACGGGGTGCAGCCCTATTTGTTGAGATCAGCCCTTCTGGCTCTCTCTCGGATGAAGCAACTGGAAAAGAGCCGTTCGTAATCTTCGGACCGTGGGAGCTCGCCCCAGTCTACACCAGAACAGCACTCTGAGGAGCTGCTGACGTTTGGTAGCAAAATCTCCTCTTCTGAAGAGAAACATTTCGCTGTCAGTGGGTTCCATCAGCCTTGCCATATTTTCTCAGCTGGCTATGATGGAGGGCAGTCAGTGGGCAGACTCACCTGAGGCCCTCCTTCCCAGACTGTGATACAGACAGACCCGCCGCCTGCTTCAGCCCAAAGGGACGGCTTACGGTGAGGCAAAAACCCTGTGTTGGAAAGTTCCTGCCTAACCCTCGCCCAAGCACAAGCAAATCGGTCATCGGTCAAAGACTTTCCCCACAAGTTGAACATGTTTGCTCCCCTCTAGCCTCCGAAGGCCGAGTTTACCTAGCTAGGACTCACACTGCAGGAAGGGTACTCAGGGTGCTGGTGACTGCAAGTTGTTTCACCAGGCAGCCCACATCGGGTACAGCCACTTGGATTTTCCAGGGGCACAGCGCAAAGGGTGTCAGCTAACGCGCCTCCAGCCTGGGAGGGGCCACATACACTCTCTGAATGGGAAACAAGCCCATGCCTTCAGTGTGAAAGGCCGCTATGCCTCTTTGCTTCGGCAGCCCAGGGATAGCGTCAGCTCTGAAATGCCTCCAAAGGAGCAGACTCAGAGACCCTTTGAACCGCAGAGCAGGTGCGGCCCAGAACAAGGACTGCTCTTGGGCTGAGAACACCCACTGCCTAGCGCCTCTTTTGGCTACACACGTGTAGTGGGAGGGTGTTGAATTCTGCTGCGTGATAACTTCTCCGGGCCACGTGGTGTGAGCGCAGGTAGAGTGGCCCTCCATCTCCTCCCAGTTTCCTGCCTAAGTTGTACAAGGCAAACTCCCTGCTTGAATCCCCGGGTGGGGTACGTACCCTCCAGAGAAAGGTGGATGCTTGGGACCCAGGGCTAGTCTCTATGTCGATGTTCTGTGCATCAGCTTCGCAGCTGTTCTCTCTAAGCGGGTCCCAAAGGCTTTTTGGAAGACTTTCCTTCGAGGGTCAGAAAGAGGAAATGAGCCGACAGGCCCACGGGGATGCCAGTTCTCTCCAGCCACAACGCTAGCAGCCTCAGACACGCGGGTTCTCTTTGGGACATGAAAGAACACTATGCTTGGAAGCTTCTTCCATCCAGTTTGAGAGCCGCACTTCCACTGCCTCCTAGGATTCCAGGTGTTGCCTTGCCGTCACAATTTCCAATTCTTAGGCCTATGACGGCAGAGTGTCTGGCAGTTCTCAGAGAGACCTTAGGAATGCAGGCTTTTTGGCTCCTTCCACTGACAAACCAGCTCCTCCAGATCCTCTGTCGATAGGCATTTCATGTCAGAATATCTCTGGGCGCCCTCATTCCTCCTCCACGAAGTAAGACACAAACGGAATTGCCCGAAAGGGAGGAAGCCCTCTGAGTCCGGCAGAGAGGCAGTCTCTCCCCCTCAGCACTCCCCCATGGCTGAGCCCAGGGCATGGGACCGAGAGAGGGAGAAAGACAGCCGTGACCCCGAGCTTTTCCACAATGTAGTATAGGCCTCACCCTCAAGCTCACGTCAATCGCCTAGAGAAAACAGCAGGCCTCGGTCTGCTTTCCTGTGGCTAGGAAACTTGGCTTTCATTCCTTAGGTGGCACACTGGCTCAGGACTGCCCTGCCCGAAGCACTCACGGGGTGCAGCCCTATTTGTTGAGATCAGCCCTTCTGGCTCTCTCTCGGATGAAGCAACTGGAAAAGAGCCGTTCGTAATCTTCGGACCGTGGGAGCTCGCCCCAGTCTACACCAGAACAGCACTCTGAGGAGCTGCTGACGTTTGGTAGCAAAATCTCCTCTTCTGAAGAGAAACATTTCGCTGTCAGTGGGTTCCATCAGCCTTGCCATATTTTCTCAGCTGGCTATGATGGAGGGCAGTCAGTGGGCAGACTCACCTGAGGCCCTCCTTCCCAGACTGTGATACAGACAGACCCGCCGCCTGCTTCAGCCCAAAGGGACGGCTTACGGTGAGGCAAAAACCCTGTGTTGGAAAGTTCCTGCCTAACCCTCGCCCAAGCACAAGCAAATTGGTCATCGGTCAAAGACTTTCCCCACAAGTTGAACATGTTTGCTCCCCTCTAGCCTCCGAAGGCCGAGTTTACCTAGCTAGGACTCACACTGCAGGAAGGGTACTCAGGGTGCTGGTGACTGCAAGTTGTTTCACCAGGCAGCCCACATCGGGTACAGCCACTTGGATTTTCCAGGGGCACAGCGCAAAGGGTGTCAGCTAACGCGCCTCCAGCCTGGGAGGGGCCACATACACTCTCTGAATGGGAAACAAGCCCATGCCTTCAGTGTGAAAGGCCGCTATGCCTCTTTGCTTCGGCAGCCCAGGGATAGCGTCAGCTCTGAAATGCCTCCAAAGGAGCAGACTCAGAGACCCTTTGAACCGCAGAGCAGGTGCGGCCCAGAACAAGGACTGCTCTTGGGCTGAGAACACCCACTGCCCAGCGCCTCTTTTGGCTACACACGTGTAGTGGGAGGGTGTTGAATTCTGCTGCGTGATAACTTCTCCGGGCCACGTGGTGTGAGCGCAGGTAGAGTGGCCCTCCATCTCCTCCCAGTTTCCTGCCTAAGTTGTACAAGGCAAACTCCCTGCTTGAATCCCCGGGTGGGGTACGTACCCTCCAGAGAAAGGTGGATGCTTGGGACCCAGGGCTAGTCTCTATGTCGATGTTCTGTGCATCAGCTTCGCAGCTGTTCTCTCTAAGCGGGTCCCAAAGGCTTTTTGGAAGACTTTCCTTCGAGGGTCAGAAAGAGGAAATGAGCCGACAGGCCCACGGGGATGCCAGTTCTCTCCAGCCACAACGCTAGCAGCCTCAGACACGCGGGTTCTCTTTGGGACATGAAAGAACACTATGCTTGGAAGCTTCTTCCATCCAGTTTGAGAGCCGCACTTCCACTGCCTCCTAGGATTCCAGGTGTTGCCTTGCCGTCACAATTTCCAATTCTTAGGCCTATGACGGCAGAGTGTCTGGCAGTTCTCAGAGAGACCTTAGGAATGCAGGCTTTTTGGCTCCTTCCACTGACAAACCAGCTCCTCCAGATCCTCTGTCGATAGGCATTTCATGTCAGAATATCTCTGGGCGCCCTCATTCCTCCTCCACGAAGTAAGACACAAACGGAATTGCCCGAAAGGGAGGAAGCCCTCTGAGTCCGGCAGAGAGGCAGTCTCTCCCCCTCAGCATTCCCCCATGGCTGAGCCCAGGGCATGGGACCGAGAGAGGGAGAAAGACAGCCGTGACCCCGAGCTTTTCCACAATGTAGTATAGGCCTCACCCTCAAGCTCACGTCAATCGCCTAGAGAAAACAGCAGGCCTCGGTCTGCTTTCCTGTGGCTAGGAAACTTGGCTTTCATTCCTTAGGTGGCACACTGGCTCAGGACTGCCCTGCCCGAAGCACTCACGGGGTGCAGCCCTATTTGTTGAGATCAGCCCTTCTGGCTCTCTCTCGGATGAAGCAACTGGAAAAGAGCCGTTCGTAATCTTCGGACCGTGGGAGCTCGCCCCAGTCTACACCAGAACAGCACTCTGAGGAGCTGCTGACGTTTGGTAGCAAAATCTCCTCTTCTGAAGAGAAACATTTCGCTGTCAGTGGGTTCCATCAGCCTTGCCATATTTTCTCAGCTGGCTATGATGGAGGGCAGTCAGTGGGCAGACTCACCTGAGGCCCTCCTTCCCAGACTGTGATACAGACAGACCCGCCGCCTGCTTCAGCCCAAAGGGACGGCTTACGGTGAGGCAAAAACCCTGTGTTGGAAAGTTCCTGCCTAACCCTCGCCCAAGCACAAGCAAATCGGTCATCGGTCAAAGACTTTCCCCACAAGTTGAACATGTTTGCTCCCCTCTAGCCTCCGAAGGCCGAGTTTACCTAGCTAGGACTCACACTGCAGGAAGGGTACTCAGGGTGCTGGTGACTGCAAGTTGTTTCACCAGGCAGCCCACATCGGGTACAGCCACTTGGATTTTCCAGGGGCACAGCGCAAAGGGTGTCAGCTAACGCGCCTCCAGCCTGGGAGGGGCCACATACACTCTCTGAATGGGAAACAAGCCCATGCCTTCAGTGTGAAAGGCCGCTATGCCTCTTTGCTTCGGCAGCCCAGGGATAGCGTCAGCTCTGAAATGCCTCCAAAGGAGCAGACTCAGAGACCCTTTGAACCGCAGAGCAGGTGCGGCCCCGAACAAGGACTGCTCTTGGGCTGAGAACACCCACTGCCCAGCGCCTCTTTTGGCTACACACGTGTAGTGGGAGGGTGTTGAATTCTGCTGCGTGATAACTTCTCCGGGCCACGTGGTGTGAGCGCAGGTAGAGTGGCCCTCCATCTCCTCCCAGTTTCCTGCCTAAGTTGTACAAGGCAAACTCCCTGCTTGAATCCCCGGGTGGGGTACGTACCCTCCAGAGAAAGGTGGATGCTTGGGACCCAGGGCTAGTCTCTATGTCGATGTTCTGTGCATCAGCTTCGCAGCTGTTCTCTCTAAGCGGGTCCCAAAGGCTTTTTGGAAGACTTTCCTTCGAGGGTCAGAAAGAGGAAATGAGCCGACAGGCCCACGGGGATGCCAGTTCTCTCCAGCCACAACGCTAGCAGCCTCAGACACGCGGGTTCTCTTTGGGACATGAAAGAACACTATGCTTGGAAGCTTCTTCCATCCAGTTTGAGAGCCGCACTTCCACTGCCTCCTAGGATTCCAGGTGTTGCCTTGCCGTCACAATTTCCAATTCTTAGGCCTATGACGGCAGAGTGTCTGGCAGTTCTCAGAGAGACCTTAGGAATGCAGGCTTTTTGGCTCCTTCCACTGACAAACCAGCTCCTCCAGATCCTCTGTCGATAGGCATTTCATGTCAGAATATCTCTGGGCGCCCTCATTCCTTCTCCACGAAGTAAGACACAAACGGAATTGCCCGAAAGGGAGGAAGCCCTCTGAGTCCGGCAGAGAGGCAGTCTCTCCCCCTCAGCATTCCCCCATGGCTGAGCCCAGGGCATGGGACCGAGAGAGGGAGAAAGACAGCCGTGACCCCGAGCTTTTCCACAATGTAGTATAGGCCTCACCCTCAAGCTCACGTCAATCGCCTAGAGAAAACAGCAGGCCTCGGTCTGCTTTCCTGTGGCTAGGAAACTTGGCTTTCATTCCTTAGGTGGCACACTGGCTCAGGACTGCCCTGCCCGAAGCACTCACGGGGTGCAGCCCTATTTGTTGAGATCAGCCCTTCTGGCTCTCTCTCGGATGAAGCAACTGGAAAAGAGCCGTTCGTAATCTTCGGACCGTGGGAGCTCGCCCCAGTCTACACCAGAACAGCACTCTGAGGAGCTGCTGACGTTTGGTAGCAAAATCTCCTCTTCTGAAGAGAAACATTTCGCTGTCAGTGGGTTCCATCAGCCTTGCCATATTTTCTCAGCTGGCTATGATGGAGGGCAGTCAGTGGGCAGACTCACCTGAGGCCCTCCTTCCCAGACTGTGATACAGACAGACCCGCCGCCTGCTTCAGCCCAAAGGGACGGCTTACGGTGAGGCAAAAACCCTGTGTTGGAAAGTTCCTGCCTAACCCTCGCCCAAGCACAAGCAAATTGGTCATCGGTCAAAGACTTTCCCCACAAGTTGAACATGTTTGCTCCCCTCTAGCCTCCGAAGGCCGAGTTTACCTAGCTAGGACTCACACTGCAGGAAGGGTACTCAGGGTGCTGGTGACTGCAAGTTGTTTCACCAGGCAGCCCACATCGGGTACAGCCACTTGGATTTTCCAGGGGCACAGCGCAAAGGGTGTCAGCTAACGCGCCTCCAGCCTGGGAGGGGCCACATACACTCTCTGAATGGGAAACAAGCCCATGCCTTCAGTGTGAAAGGCCGCTATGCCTCTTTGCTTCGGCAGCCCAGGGATAGCGTCAGCTCTGAAATGCCTCCAAAGGAGCAGACTCAGAGACCCTTTGAACCGCAGAGCAGGTGCGGCCCAGAACAAGGACTGCTCTTGGGCTGAGAACACCCACTGCCCAGCGCCTCTTTTGGCTACACACGTGTAGTGGGAGGGTGTTGAATTCTGCTGCGTGATAACTTCTCCGGGCCACGTGGTGTGAGCGCAGGTAGAGTGGCCCTCCATCTCCTCCCAGTTTCCTGCCTAAGTTGTACAAGGCAAACTCCCTGCTTGAATCCCCGGGTGGGGTACGTACCCTCCAGAGAAAGGTGGATGCTTGGGACCCAGGGCTAGTCTCTATGTCGATGTTCTGTGCATCAGCTTCGCAGCTGTTCTCTCTAAGCGGGTCCCAAAGGCTTTTTGGAAGACTTTCCTTCGAGGGTCAGAAAGAGGAAATGAGCCGACAGGCCCACGGGGATGCCAGTTCTCTCCAGCCACAACGCTAGCAGCCTCAGACACGCGGGTTCTCTTTGGGACATGAAAGAACACTATGCTTGGAAGCTTCTTCCATCCAGTTTGAGAGCCGCACTTCCACTGCCTCCTAGGATTCCAGGTGTTGCCTTGCCGTCACAATTTCCAATTCTTAGGCCTATGACGGCAGAGTGTCTGGCAGTTCTCAGAGAGACCTTAGGAATGCAGGCTTTTTGGCTCCTTCCACTGACAAACCAGCTCCTCCAGATCCTCTGTCGATAGGCATTTCATGTCAGAATATCTCTGGGCGCCCTCATTCCTCCTCCACGAAGTAAGACACAAACGGAATTGCCCGAAAGGGAGGAAGCCCTCTGAGTCCGGCAGAGAGGCAGTCTCTCCCCCTCAGCATTCCCCCATGGCTGAGCCCAGGGCATGGGACCGAGAGAGGGAGAAAGACAGCCGTGACCCCGAGCTTTTCCACAATGTAGTATAGGCCTCACCCTCAAGCTCACGTCAATCGCCTAGAGAAAACAGCAGGCCTCGGTCTGCTTTCCTGTGGCTAGGAAACTTGGCTTTCATTCCTTAGGTGGCACACTGGCTCAGGACTGCCCTGCCCGAAGCACTCACGGGGTGCAGCCCTATTTGTTGAGATCAGCCCTTCTGGCTCTCTCTCGGATGAAGCAACTGGAAAAGAGCCGTTCGTAATCTTCGGACCGTGGGAGCTCGCCCCAGTCTACACCAGAACAGCACTCTGAGGAGCTGCTGACGTTTGGTAGCAAAATCTCCTCTTCTGAAGAGAAACATTTCGCTGTCAGTGGGTTCCATCAGCCTTGCCATATTTTCTCAGCTGGCTATGATGGAGGGCAGTCAGTGGGCAGACTCACCTGAGGCCCTCCTTCCCAGACTGTGATACAGACAGACCCGCCGCCTGCTTCAGCCCAAAGGGACGGCTTACGGTGAGGCAAAAACCCTGTGTTGGAAAGTTCCTGCCTAACCCTCGCCCAAGCACAAGCAAATTGGTCATCGGTCAAAGACTTTCCCCACAAGTTGAACATGTTTGCTCCCCTCTAGCCTCCGAAGGCCGAGTTTACCTAGCTAGGACTCACACTGCAGGAAGGGTACTCAGGGTGCTGGTGACTGCAAGTTGTTTCACCAGGCAGCCCACATCGGGTACAGCCACTTGGATTTTCCAGGGGCACAGCGCAAAGGGTGTCAGCTAACGCGCCTCCAGCCTGGGAGGGGCCACATACACTCTCTGAATGGGAAACAAGCCCATGCCTTCAGTGTGAAAGGCCGCTATGCCTCTTTGCTTCGGCAGCCCAGGGATAGCGTCAGCTCTGAAATGCCTCCAAAGGAGCAGACTCAGAGACCCTTTGAACCGCAGAGCAGGTGCGGCCCAGAACAAGGACTGCTCTTGGGCTGAGAACACCCACTGCCCAGCGCCTCTTTTGGCTACACACGTGTAGTGGGAGGGTGTTGAATTCTGCTGCGTGATAACTTCTCCGGGCCACGTGGTGTGAGCGCAGGTAGAGTGGCCCTCCATCTCCTCCCAGTTTCCTGCCTAAGTTGTACAAGGCAAACTCCCTGCTTGAATCCCCGGGTGGGGTACGTACCCTCCAGAGAAAGGTGGATGCTTGGGACCCAGGGCTAGTCTCTATGTCGATGTTCTGTGCATCAGCTTCGCAGCTGTTCTCTCTAAGCGGGTCCCAAAGGCTTTTTGGAAGACTTTCCTTCGAGGGTCAGAAAGAGGAAATGAGCCGACAGGCCCACGGGGATGCCAGTTCTCTCCAGCCACAACGCTAGCAGCCTCAGACACGCGGGTTCTCTTTGGGACATGAAAGAACACTATGCTTGGAAGCTTCTTCCATCCAGTTTGAGAGCCGCACTTCCACTGCCTCCTAGGATTCCAGGTGTTGCCTTGCCGTCACAATTTCCAATTCTTAGGCCTATGACGGCAGAGTGTCTGGCAGTTCTCAGAGAGACCTTAGGAATGCAGGCTTTTTGGCTCCTTCCACTGACAAACCAGCTCCTCCAGATCCTCTGTCGATAGGCATTTCATGTCAGAATATCTCTGGGCGCCCTCATTCCTCCTCCACGAAGTAAGACACAAACGGAATTGCCCGAAAGGGAGGAAGCCCTCTGAGTCCGGCAGAGAGGCAGTCTCTCCCCCTCAGCATTCCCCCATGGCTGAGCCCAGGGCATGGGACCGAGAGAGGGAGAAAGACAGCCGTGACCCCGAGCTTTTCCACAATGTAGTATAGGCCTCACCCTCAAGCTCACGTCAATCGCCTAGAGAAAACAGCAGGCCTCGGTCTGCTTTCCTGTGGCTAGGAAACTTGGCTTTCATTCCTTAGGTGGCACACTGGCTCAGGACTGCCCTGCCCGAAGCACTCACGGGGTGCAGCCCTATTTGTTGAGATCAGCCCTTCTGGCTCTCTCTCGGATGAAGCAACTGGAAAAGAGCCGTTCATAATCTTCGGACCGTGGGAGCTCGCCCCAGTCTACACCAGAACAGCACTCTGAGGAGCTGCTGACGTTTGGTAGCAAAATCTCCTCTTCTGAAGAGAAACATTTCGCTGTCAGTGGGTTCCATCAGCCTTGCCATATTTTCTCAGCTGGCTATGATGGAGGGCAGTCAGTGGGCAGACTCACCTGAGGCCCTCCTTCCCAGACTGTGATACAGACAGACCCGCCGCCTGCTTCAGCCCAAAGGGACGGCTTACGGTGAGGCAAAAACCCTGTGTTGGAAAGTTCCTGCCTAACCCTCGCCCAAGCACAAGCAAATTGGTCATCGGTCAAAGACTTTCCCCACAAGTTGAACATGTTTGCTCCCCTCTAGCCTCCGAAGGCCGAGTTTACCTAGCTAGGACTCACACTGCAGGAAGGGTACTCAGGGTGCTGGTGACTGCAAGTTGTTTCACCAGGCAGCCCACATCGGGTACAGCCACTTGGATTTTCCAGGGGCACAGCGCAAAGGGTGTCAGCTAACGCGCCTCCAGCCTGGGAGGGGCCACATACACTCTCTGAATGGGAAACAAGCCCATGCCTTCAGTGTGAAAGGCCGCTATGCCTCTTTGCTTCGGCAGCCCAGGGATAGCGTCAGCTCTGAAATGCCTCCAAAGGAGCAGACTCAGAGACCCTTTGAACCGCAGAGCAGGTGCAGCCCCGAACAAGGACTGCTCTTGGGCTGAGAACACCCACTGCCCAGCGCCTCTTTTGGCTACACACGTGTAGTGGGAGGGTGTTGAATTCTGCTGCGTGATAACTTCTCCGGGCCACGTGGTGTGAGCGCAGGTAGAGTGGCCCTCCATCTCCTCCCAGTTTCCTGCCTAAGTTGTACAAGGCAAACTCCCTGCTTGAATCCCCGGGTGGGGTACGTACCCTCCAGAGAAAGGTGGATGCTTGGGACCCAGGGCTAGTCTCTATGTCGATGTTCTGTGCATCAGCTTCGCAGCTGTTCTCTCTAAGCGGGTCCCAAAGGCTTTTTGGAAGACTTTCCTTCGAGGGTCAGAAAGAGGAAATGAGCCGACAGGCCCACGGGGATGCCAGTTCTCTCCAGCCACAACGCTAGCAGCCTCAGACACGCGGGTTCTCTTTGGGACATGAAAGAACACTATGCTTGGAAGCTTCTTCCATCCAGTTTGAGAGCCGCACTTCCACTGCCTCCTAGGATTCCAGGTGTTGCCTTGCCGTCACAATTTCCAATTCTTAGGCCTATGACGGCAGAGTGTCTGGCAGTTCTCAGAGAGACCTTAGGAATGCAGGCTTTTTGGCTCCTTCCACTGACAAACCAGCTCCTCCAGATCCTCTGTCGATAGGCATTTCATGTCAGAATATCTCTGGGCGCCCTCATTCCTTCTCCACGAAGTAAGACACAAACGGAATTGCCCGAAAGGGAGGAAGCCCTCTGAGTCCGGCAGAGAGGCAGTCTCTCCCCCTCAGCATTCCCCCATGGCTGAGCCCAGGGCATGGGACCGAGAGAGGGAGAAAGACAGCCGTGACCCCGAGCTTTTCCACAATGTAGTATAGGCCTCACCCTCAAGCTCACGTCAATCGCCTAGAGAAAACAGCAGGCCTCGGTCTGCTTTCCTGTGGCTAGGAAACTTGGCTTTCATTCCTTAGGTGGCACACTGGCTCAGGACTGCCCTGCCCGAAGCACTCACGGGGTGCAGCCCTATTTGTTGAGATCAGCCCTTCTGGCTCTCTCTCGGATGAAGCAACTGGAAAAGAGCCATTCGTAATCTTCGGACCGTGGGAGCTCGCCCCAGTCTACACCAGAACAGCACTCTGAGGAGCTGCTGACGTTTGGTAGCAAAATCTCCTCTTCTGAAGAGAAACATTTCGCTGTCAGTGGGTTCCATCAGCCTTGCCATATTTTCTCAGCTGGCTATGATGGAGGGCAGTCAGTGGGCAGACTCACCTGAGGCCCTCCTTCCCAGACTGTGATACAGACAGACCCGCCGCCTGCTTCAGCCCAAAGGGACGGCTTACGGTGAGGCAAAAACCCTGTGTTGGAAAGTTCCTGCCTAACCCTCGCCCAAGCACAAGCAAATTGGTCATCGGTCAAAGACTTTCCCCACAAGTTGAACATGTTTGCTCCCCTCTAGCCTCCGAAGGCCGAGTTTACCTAGCTAGGACTCACACTGCAGGAAGGGTACTCAGGGTGCTGGTGACTGCAAGTTGTTTCACCAGGCAGCCCACATCGGGTACAGCCACTTGGATTTTCCAGGGGCACAGCGCAAAGGGTGTCAGCTAACGCGCCTCCAGCCTGGGAGGGGCCACATACACTCTCTGAATGGGAAACAAGCCCATGCCTTCAGTGTGAAAGGCCGCTATGCCTCTTTGCTTCGGCAGCCCAGGGATAGCGTCAGCTCTGAAATGCCTCCAAAGGAGCAGACTCAGAGACCCTTTGAACCGCAGAGCAGGTGCGGCCCCGAACAAGGACTGCTCTTGGGCTGAGAACACCCACTGCCCAGCGCCTCTTTTGGCTACACACGTGTAGTGGGAGGGTGTTGAATTCTGCTGCGTGATAACTTCTCCGGGCCACGTGGTGTGAGCGCAGGTAGAGTGGCCCTCCATCTCCTCCCAGTTTCCTGCCTAAGTTGTACAAGGCAAACTCCCTGCTTGAATCCCCGGGTGGGGTACGTACCCTCCAGAGAAAGGTGGATGCTTGGGACCCAGGGCTAGTCTCTATGTCGATGTTCTGTGCATCAGCTTCGCAGCTGTTCTCTCTAAGCGGGTCCCAAAGGCTTTTTGGAAGACTTTCCTTCGAGGGTCAGAAAGAGGAAATGAGCCGACAGGCCCACGGGGATGCCAGTTCTCTCCAGCCACAACGCTAGCAGCCTCAGACACGCGGGTTCTCTTTGGGACATGAAAGAACACTATGCTTGGAAGCTTCTTCCATCCAGTTTGAGAGCCGCACTTCCACTGCCTCCTAGGATTCCAGGTGTTGCCTTGCCGTCACAATTTCCAATTCTTAGGCCTATGACGGCAGAGTGTCTGGCAGTTCTCAGAGAGACCTTAGGAATGCAGGCTTTTTGGCTCCTTCCACTGACAAACCAGCTCCTCCAGATCCTCTGTCGATAGGCATTTCATGTCAGAATATCTCTGGGCGCCCTCATTCCTTCTCCACGAAGTAAGACACAAACGGAATTGCCCGAAAGGGAGGAAGCCCTCTGAGTCCGGCAGAGAGGCAGTCTCTCCCCCTCAGCATTCCCCCATGGCTGAGCCCAGGGCATGGGACCGAGAGAGGGAGAAAGACAGCCGTGACCCCGAGCTTTTCCACAATGTAGTATAGGCCTCACCCTCAAGCTCACGTCAATCGCCTAGAGAAAACAGCAGGCCTCGGTCTGCTTTCCTGTGGCTAGGAAACTTGGCTTTCATTCCTTAGGTGGCACACTGGCTCAGGACTGCCCTGCCCGAAGCACTCACGGGGTGCAGCCCTATTTGTTGAGATCAGCCCTTCTGGCTCTCTCTCGGATGAAGCAACTGGAAAAGAGCCGTTCGTAATCTTCGGACCGTGGGAGCTCGCCCCAGTCTACACCAGAACAGCACTCTGAGGAGCTGCTGACGTTTGGTAGCAAAATCTCCTCTTCTGAAGAGAAACATTTCGCTGTCAGTGGGTTCCATCAGCCTTGCCATATTTTCTCAGCTGGCTATGATGGAGGGCAGTCAGTGGGCAGACTCACCTGAGGCCCTCCTTCCCAGACTGTGATACAGACAGACCCGCCGCCTGCTTCAGCCCAAAGGGACGGCTTACGGTGAGGCAAAAACCCTGTGTTGGAAAGTTCCTGCCTAACCCTCGCCCAAGCACAAGCAAATCGGTCATCGGTCAAAGACTTTCCCCACAAGTTGAACATGTTTGCTCCCCTCTAGCCTCCGAAGGCCGAGTTTACCTAGCTAGGACTCACACTGCAGGAAGGGTACTCAGGGTGCTGGTGACTGCAAGTTGTTTCACCAGGCAGCCCACATCGGGTACAGCCACTTGGATTTTCCAGGGGCACAGCGCAAAGGGTGTCAGCTAACGCGCCTCCAGCCTGGGAGGGGCCACATACACTCTCTGAATGGGAAACAAGCCCATGCCTTCAGTGTGAAAGGCCGCTATGCCTCTTTGCTTCGGCAGCCCAGGGATAGCGTCAGCTCTGAAATGCCTCCAAAGGAGCAGACTCAGAGACCCTTTGTACCGCAGAGCAGGTGCGGCCCGAACAAGGACTGCTCTTGGGCTGAGAACACCCACTGCCCAGCGCCTCTTTTGGCTACACACGTGTAGTGGGAGGGTGTTGAATTCTGCTGCGTGATAACTTCTCCGGGCCACGTGGTGTGAGCGCAGGTAGAGTGGCCCTCCATCTCCTCCCAGTTTCCTGCCTAAGTTGTACAAGGCAAACTCCCTGCTTGAATCCCCGGGTGGGGTACGTACCCTCCAGAGAAAGGTGGATGCTTGGGACCCAGGGCTAGTCTCTATGTCGATGTTCTGTGCATCAGCTTCGCAGCTGTTCTCTCTAAGCGGGTCCCAAAGGCTTTTTGGAAGACTTTCCTTCGAGGGTCAGAAAGAGGAAATGAGCCGACAGGCCCACGGGGATGCCAGTTCTCTCCAGCCACAACGCTAGCAGCCTCAGACACGCGGGTTCTCTTTGGGACATGAAAGAACACTATGCTTGGAAGCTTCTTCCATCCAGTTTGAGAGCCGCACTTCCACTGCCTCCTAGGATTCCAGGTGTTGCCTTGCCGTCACAATTTCCAATTCTTAGGCCTATGACGGCAGAGTGTCTGGCAGTTCTCAGAGAGACCTTAGGAATGCAGGCTTTTTGGCTCCTTCCACTGACAAACCAGCTCCTCCAGATCCTCTGTCGATAGGCATTTCATGTCAGAATATCTCTGGGCGCCCTCATTCCTCCTCCACGAAGTAAGACACAAACGGAATTGCCCGAAAGGGAGGAAGCCCTCTGAGTCCGGCAGAGAGGCAGTCTCTCCCCCTCAGCATTCCCCCATGGCTGAGCCCAGGGCATGGGACCGAGAGAGGGAGAAAGACAGCCGTGACCCCGAGCTTTTCCACAATGTAGTATAGGCCTCACCCTCAAGCTCACGTCAATCGCCTAGAGAAAACAGCAGGCCTCGGTCTGCTTTCCTGTGGCTAGGAAACTTGGCTTTCATTCCTTAGGTGGCACACTGGCTCAGGACTGCCCTGCCCGAAGCACTCACGGGGTGCAGCCCTATTTGTTGAGATCAGCCCTTCTGGCTCTCTCTCGGATGAAGCAACTGGAAAAGAGCCGTTCGTAATCTTCGGACCGTGGGAGCTCGCCCCAGTCTACACCAGAACAGCACTCTGAGGAGCTGCTGACGTTTGGTAGCAAAATCTCCTCTTCTGAAGAGAAACATTTCGCTGTCAGTGGGTTCCATCAGCCTTGCCATATTTTCTCAGCTGGCTATGATGGAGGGCAGTCAGTGGGCAGACTCACCTGAGGCCCTCCTTCCCAGACTGTGATACAGACAGACCCGCCGCCTGCTTCAGCCCAAAGGGACGGCTTACGGTGAGGCAAAAACCCTGTGTTGGAAAGTTCCTGCCTAACCCTCGCCCAAGCACAAGCAAATCGGTCATCGGTCAAAGACTTTCCCCACAAGTTGAACATGTTTGCTCCCCTCTAGCCTCCGAAGGCCGAGTTTACCTAGCTAGGACTCACACTGCAGGAAGGGTACTCAGGGTGCTGGTGACTGCAAGTTGTTTCACCAGGCAGCCCACATCGGGTACAGCCACTTGGATTTTCCAGGGGCACAGCGCAAAGGGTGTCAGCTAACGCGCCTCCAGCCTGGGAGGGGCCACATACACTCTCTGAATGGGAAACAAGCCCATGCCTTCAGTGTGAAAGGCCGCTATGCCTCTTTGCTTCGGCAGCCCAGGGATAGCGTCAGCTCTGAAATGCCTCCAAAGGAGCAGACTCAGAGACCCTTTGAACCGCAGAGCAGGTGCGGCCCAGAACAAGGACTGCTCTTGGGCTGAGAACACCCACTGCCCAGCGCCTCTTTTGGCTACACACGTGTAGTGGGAGGGTGTTGAATTCTGCTGCGTGATAACTTCTCCGGGCCACGTGGTGTGAGCGCAGGTAGAGTGGCCCTCCATCTCCTCCCAGTTTCCTGCCTAAGTTGTACAAGGCAAACTCCCTGCTTGAATCCCCGGGTGGGGTACGTACCCTCCAGAGAAAGGTGGATGCTTGGGACCCAGGGCTAGTCTCTATGTCGATGTTCTGTGCATCAGCTTCGCAGCTGTTCTCTCTAAGCGGGTCCCAAAGGCTTTTTGGAAGACTTTCCTTCGAGGGTCAGAAAGAGGAAATGAGCTCCGACAGGCCCACGGGGATGCCAGTTTCTCTCCAGCCACAACGCTAGCAGCCTCAGACACGCGGGTTCTCTTTGGGACATGAAAGAACACTATGCTTGGAAGCTTCTTCCATCCAGTTGAGAGCCGCACTTCCACTGCCTCCTAGGATTCCAGGTGTTGCCTTGCCGTCACAATTTCCAATTCTTAGGCCTATGACGGCAGAGTGTCTGGCAGTTCTCAGAGAGACCTTAGGAATGGCAGGCTTTTTGGCTCCTTCCACTGACAAACCAGCTCCTCCAGATCCTCTGTCGATAGGCATTTCATGTCAGAATATCTCTGGGCGCCCTCATTCCTTCTCCACGAAGTAAGACACAAACGGAATTGCCCGAAAGGGAGGAGCCCTCTGAGTCCGGCAGAGAGGCAGTCTCTCCCCCTCAGCATTCCCCCATGGCTGAGCCCAGGGCATGGGACCGAGAGAGGAGAAAGACAGCCGTGACCCCGAGCTTTTCCACAATGTAGTATAGGCCTCACCCTCAAGCTCACGTCAATCGCCTAGAGAAAACAGCAGGCCTCGGTCTGCTTTCCTGTGGCTAGGAAACTTGGCTTTCATTCCTTAGGTGGCACACTGGCTCAGGACTGCCCTGCCCGAAGCACTCACGGGGTGCAGCCCTATTTGTTGAGATCAGCCCTTCTGGCTCTCTCTCGGATGAAAGCAACTGGAAAAGAGCCGTTCGTAATCTTCGGACCGTGGGAGCTCGCCGCAGTCTACACCAGAACAGCACTCTGAGGAGCTGCTGACGTTTGTAGCAAAATCTCCTCTTCTGAAGAGAAACATTTCGCTGTCAGTGGGTTCCATCAAGCCTTGCCATATTTTCTCAGCTGGCTATGATTGGAGGGCAGTCAGTGGGCAGACTCACCTGAGGCCCTCTCTCCAGACTGTGATACAGACAGACCCCGCCGCCTGCTTCAGCCCAAAGGGACGCTTACGGTTGAGGCAAAAACCCTGTGTTGGAAAGTTCTGCCTAACCCTCGCCCAAGCACAAGCAAATTGGTCATCGGTCAAAGACTTTCCCCACAAGTTGAACATGTTTGCTCCCCTCTAGCCTCCGAAGGCCGAGTTTACCTAGCTAGGACTCACACTGCAGGAAGGGTACTCAGGGTGCTGGTGACTGCAAGTTGTTTCACCAGGCAGCCCACATCGGGTACAGCCACTTGGATTTTCCAGGGGCACAGCGCAAAGGGTGTCAGCTAACGCGCCTCCAGCCTGGAGGGGCACATACACTCTCTGAATGGGAAACAAGCCATGCCTTCAGTGTGAAAGGGCCGCTATGCCTCTTTGCTTCGGCAGCCCAGGGATAGCGTCAGCTCTGAAATGCCTCAAAGGAGCAGACTCAGAGACCCTTAGTACCGGCAGAGCAGGTGCGGCCCGAACAAGGACTGCTCTTGGGCTGAGAACACCCACTGCCCAGCGCCTCTTTTGGCTACACACGTGTAGTGGGAGGGTGTTGAATTCTGCTGCGTGATAACTTCTCCGGGCCACGTGGTGTGAGCGCAGGTAGAGTGGCCCTCCATCTCCTCCCAGTTTCCTGCCTAAGTTGTACAAGGCAAACTCCCTGCTTGAATCCCCGGGTGGGGGTACGTACCCTCCAGAGAAAGGTGGATGCTTGGGACCCAGGGCTAGTCTCTATGTCGATGTTCTGTGCATCAGCTTCGCAGCTGTTCTCTCTAAGCGGGTCCCAAAGGCTTTTTGGAAGACTTTCCTTCGAGGGTCAGAAAGGAGGAATGAGCCGACAGGCCCACGGGGATGCCAGTTCTCTCCAGCCACAACGCTAGCAGCCTCAGACACGCGGGTTCTCTTTGGGACATGAAAGAACACTATGCTTGGAAGCTTCTTCCATCCAGTTTGAGAGCCGCACTTCCACTGCCTCCTAGGATTCCATGTGTTGCCTTGCCGTCACAATTTCCAATTCTTAGGCCTATGACGGCAGAGTGTCTGGCAGTTCTCAGAGAGACCTTAGGAATGCAGGCTTTTTGGCTCCTTCCACTGACAAACCAGCTCCTCCAGATCCTCTGTCCGATAGGCATTTCATGTCAGAATATCTCTGGGCGCCCTCATTCCTCCTCCACGAAGTAAGACACAAACGGAATTGCCCGAAAGGGAGGAAGCCCTCTGAGTCCGGCAGAGAGGCAGTCTCTCCCCCTCAGCATTCCCCCATGGCTGAGCCCAGGGCATGGGACCGAGAGAGGGAGAAAGACAGCCGTGACCCCGAGCTTTTCCACAATGTAGTATAGGCCTCACCCTCAAGCTCACGTCAATCGCCTAGAGAAAACAGCAGGCCTCGGTCTGCTTTCCTGTGGCTAGGAAACTTGGCTTTCATTCCTTAGGTGGCACACTGGCTCAGGACTGCCCTGCCCGAAGCACTCACGGGGTGCAGCCCTATTTGTTGAGATCAGCCCTTCTGGCTCTCTCTCGGATGAAGCAACTGGAAAAGAGCCGTTCGTAATCTTCGGACCGTGGGAGCTCGCCCCAGTCTACACCAGAACAGCACTCTGAGGAGCTGCTGACGTTTGGTAGCAAAATCTCCTCTTCTGAAGAGAAACATTTCGCTGTCAGTGGGTTCCATCAGCCTTGCCATATTTTCTCAGCTGGCTATGATGGAGGGCAGTCAGTGGGCAGACTCACCTGAGGCCCTCCTTCCCAGACTGTGATACAGACAGACCCGCCGCCTGCTTCAGCCCAAAGGGACGGCTTACGGTGAGGCAAAAACCCTGTGTTGGAAAGTTCCTGCCTAACCCTCGCCCAAGCACAAGCAAATCGGTCATCGGTCAAAGACTTTCCCCACAAGTTGAACATGTTTGCTCCCCTCTAGCCTCCGAAGGCCGAGTTTACCTAGCTAGGACTCACACTGCAGGAAGGGTACTCAGGGTGCTGGTGACTGCAAGTTGTTTCACCAGGCAGCCCACATCGGGTACAGCCACTTGGATTTTCCAGGGGCACAGCGCAAAGGGTGTCAGCTAACGCGCCTCCAGCCTGGGAGGGGCCACATACACTCTCTGAATGGGAAACAAGCCCATGCCTTCAGTGTGAAAGGCCGCTATGCCTCTTTGCTTCGGCAGCCCAGGGATAGCGTCAGCTCTGAAATGCCTCCAAAGGAGCAGACTCAGAGACCCTTTGAACCGCAGAGCAGGTGCGGCCCAGAACAAGGACTGCTCTTGGGCTGAGAACACCCACTGCCCAGCGCCTCTTTTGGCTACACACGTGTAGTGGGAGGGTGTTGAATTCTGCTGCGTGATAACTTCTCCGGGCCACGTGGTGTGAGCGCAGGTAGAGTGGCCCTCCATCTCCTCCCAGTTTCCTGCCTAAGTTGTACAAGGCAAACTCCCTGCTTGAATCCCCGGGTGGGGTACGTACCCTCCAGAGAAAGGTGGATGCTTGGGACCCAGGGCTAGTCTCTATGTCGATGTTCTGTGCATCAGCTTCGCAGCTGTTCTCTCTAAGCGGGTCCCAAAGGCTTTTTGGAAGACTTTCCTTCGAGGGTCAGAAAGAGGAAATGAGCCGACAGGCCCACGGGGATGCCAGTTCTCTCCAGCCACAACGCTAGCAGCCTCAGACACGCGGGTTCTCTTTGGGACATGAAAGAACACTATGCTTGGAAGCTTCTTCCATCCAGTTTGAGAGCCGCACTTCCACTGCCTCCTAGGATTCCAGGTGTTGCCTTGCCGTCACAATTTCCAATTCTTAGGCCTATGACGGCAGAGTGTCTGGCAGTTCTCAGAGAGACCTTAGGAATGCAGGCTTTTTGGCTCCTTCCACTGACAAACCAGCTCCTCCAGATCCTCTGTCGATAGGCATTTCATGTCAGAATATCTCTGGGCGCCCTCATTCCTCCTCCACGAAGTAAGACACAAACGGAATTGCCCGAAAGGGAGGAAGCCCTCTGAGTCCGGCAGAGAGGCAGTCTCTCCCCCTCAGCATTCCCCCATGGCTGAGCCCAGGGCATGGGACCGAGAGAGGGAGAAAGACAGCCGTGACCCCGAGCTTTTCCACAATGTAGTATAGGCCTCACCCTCAAGCTCACGTCAATCGCCTAGAGAAAACAGCAGGCCTCGGTCTGCTTTCCTGTGGCTAGGAAACTTGGCTTTCATTCCTTAGGTGGCACACTGGCTCAGGACTGCCCTGCCCGAAGCACTCACGGGGTGCAGCCCTATTTGTTGAGATCAGCCCTTCTGGCTCTCTCTCGGATGAAGCAACTGGAAAAGAGCCGTTCGTAATCTTCGGACCGTGGGAGCTCGCCCCAGTCTACACCAGAACAGCACTCTGAGGAGCTGCTGACGTTTGGTAGCAAAATCTCCTCTTCTGAAGAGAAACATTTCGCTGTCAGTGGGTTCCATCAGCCTTGCCATATTTTCTCAGCTGGCTATGATGGAGGGCAGTCAGTGGGCAGACTCACCTGAGGCCCTCCTTCCCAGACTGTGATACAGACAGACCCGCCGCCTGCTTCAGCCCAAAGGGACGGCTTACGGTGAGGCAAAAACCCTGTGTTGGAAAGTTCCTGCCTAACCCTCGCCCAAGCACAAGCAAATTGGTCATCGGTCAAAGACTTTCCCCACAAGTTGAACATGTTTGCTCCCCTCTAGCCTCCGAAGGCCGAGTTTACCTAGCTAGGACTCACACTGCAGGAAGGGTACTCAGGGTGCTGGTGACTGCAAGTTGTTTCACCAGGCAGCCCACATCGGGTACAGCCACTTGGATTTTCCAGGGGCACAGCGCAAAGGGTGTCAGCTAACGCGCCTCCAGCCTGGGAGGGGCCACATACACTCTCTGAATGGGAAACAAGCCCATGCCTTCAGTGTGAAAGGCCGCTATGCCTCTTTGCTTCGGCAGCCCAGGGATAGCGTCAGCTCTGAAATGCCTCCAAAGGAGCAGACTCAGAGACCCTTTGAACCGCAGAGCAGGTGCGGCCCCGAACAAGGACTGCTCTTGGGCTGAGAACACCCACTGCCCAGCGCCTCTTTTGGCTACACACGTGTAGTGGGAGGGTGTTGAATTCTGCTGCGTGATAACTTCTCCGGGCCACGTGGTGTGAGCGCAGGTAGAGTGGCCCTCCATCTCCTCCCAGTTTCCTGCCTAAGTTGTACAAGGCAAACTCCCTGCTTGAATCCCCGGGTGGGGTACGTACCCTCCAGAGAAAGGTGGATGCTTGGGACCCAGGGCTAGTCTCTATGTCGATGTTCTGTGCATCAGCTTCGCAGCTGTTCTCTCTAAGCGGGTCCCAAAGGCTTTTTGGAAGACTTTCCTTCGAGGGTCAGAAAGAGGAAATGAGCCGACAGGCCCACGGGGATGCCAGTTCTCTCCAGCCACAACGCTAGCAGCCTCAGACACGCGGGTTCTCTTTGGGACATGAAAGAACACTATGCTTGGAAGCTTCTTCCATCCAGTTTGAGAGCCGCACTTCCACTGCCTCCTAGGATTCCAGGTGTTGCCTTGCCGTCACAATTTCCAATTCTTAGGCCTATGACGGCAGAGTGTCTGGCAGTTCTCAGAGAGACCTTAGGAATGCAGGCTTTTTGGCTCCTTCCACTGACAAACCAGCTCCTCCAGATCCTCTGTCGATAGGCATTTCATGTCAGAATATCTCTGGGCGCCCTCATTCCTTCTCCACGAAGTAAGACACAAACGGAATTGCCCGAAAGGGAGGAAGCCCTCTGAGTCCGGCAGAGAGGCAGTCTCTCCCCCTCAGCATTCCCCCATGGCTGAGCCCAGGGCATGGGACCGAGAGAGGGAGAAAGACAGCCGTGACCCCGAGCTTTTCCACAATGTAGTATAGGCCTCACCCTCAAGCTCACGTCAATCGCCTAGAGAAAACAGCAGGCCTCGGTCTGCTTTCCTGTGGCTAGGAAACTTGGCTTTCATTCCTTAGGTGGCACACTGGCTCAGGACTGCCCTGCCCGAAGCACTCACGGGGTGCAGCCCTATTTGTTGAGATCAGCCCTTCTGGCTCTCTCTCGGATGAAGCAACTGGAAAAGAGCCGTTCGTAATCTTCGGACCGTGGGAGCTCGCCCCAGTCTACACCAGAACAGCACTCTGAGGAGCTGCTGACGTTTGGTAGCAAAATCTCCTCTTCTGAAGAGAAACATTTCGCTGTCAGTGGGTTCCATCAGCCTTGCCATATTTTCTCAGCTGGCTATGATGGAGGGCAGTCAGTGGGCAGACTCACCTGAGGCCCTCCTTCCCAGACTGTGATACAGACAGACCCGCCGCCTGCTTCAGCCCAAAGGGACGGCTTACGGTGAGGCAAAAACCCTGTGTTGGAAAGTTCCTGCCTAACCCTCGCCCAAGCACAAGCAAATTGGTCATCGGTCAAAGACTTTCCCCACAAGTTGAACATGTTTGCTCCCCTCTAGCCTCCGAAGGCCGAGTTTACCTAGCTAGGACTCACACTGCAGGAAGGGTACTCAGGGTGCTGGTGACTGCAAGTTGTTTCACCAGGCAGCCCACATCGGGTACAGCCACTTGGATTTTCCAGGGGCACAGCGCAAAGGGTGTCAGCTAACGCGCCTCCAGCCTGGGAGGGGCCACATACACTCTCTGAATGGGAAACAAGCCCATGCCTTCAGTGTGAAAGGCCGCTATGCCTCTTTGCTTCGGCAGCCCAGGGATAGCGTCAGCTCTGAAATGCCTCCAAAGGAGCAGACTCAGAGACCCTTTGAACCGCAGAGCAGGTGCGGCCCCGAACAAGGACTGCTCTTGGGCTGAGAACACCCACTGCCCAGCGCCTCTTTTGGCTACACACGTGTAGTGGGAGGGTGTTGAATTCTGCTGCGTGATAACTTCTCCGGGCCACGTGGTGTGAGCGCAGGTAGAGTGGCCCTCCATCTCCTCCCAGTTTCCTGCCTAAGTTGTACAAGGCAAACTCCCTGCTTGAATCCCCGGGTGGGGTACGTACCCTCCAGAGAAAGGTGGATGCTTGGGACCCAGGGCTAGTCTCTATGTCGATGTTCTGTGCATCAGCTTCGCAGCTGTTCTCTCTAAGCGGGTCCCAAAGGCTTTTTGGAAGACTTTCCTTCGAGGGTCAGAAAGAGGAAATGAGCCGACAGGCCCACGGGGATGCCAGTTCTCTCCAGCCACAACGCTAGCAGCCTCAGACACGCGGGTTCTCTTTGGGACATGAAAGAACACTATGCTTGGAAGCTTCTTCCATCCAGTTTGAGAGCCGCACTTCCACTGCCTCCTAGGATTCCAGGTGTTGCCTTGCCGTCACAATTTCCAATTCTTAGGCCTATGACGGCAGAGTGTCTGGCAGTTCTCAGAGAGACCTTAGGAATGCAGGCTTTTTGGCTCCTTCCACTGACAAACCAGCTCCTCCAGATCCTCTGTCGATAGGCATTTCATGTCAGAATATCTCTGGGCGCCCTCATTCCTCCTCCACGAAGTAAGACACAAACGGAATTGCCCGAAAGGGAGGAAGCCCTCTGAGTCCGGCAGAGAGGCAGTCTCTCCCCCTCAGCATTCCCCCATGGCTGAGCCCAGGGCATGGGACCGAGAGAGGGAGAAAGACAGCCGTGACCCCGAGCTTTTCCACAATGTAGTATAGGTCTCACCCTCAAGCTCACGTCAATCGCCTAGAGAAAACAGCAGGCCTCGGTCTGCTTTCCTGTGGCTAGGAAACTTGGCTTTCATTCCTTAGGTGGCACACTGGCTCAGGACTGCCCTGCCCGAAGCACTCACGGGGTGCAGCCCTATTTGTTGAGATCAGCCCTTCTGGCTCTCTCTCGGATGAAGCAACTGGAAAAGAGCCGTTCGTAATCTTCGGACCGTGGGAGCTCGCCCCAGTCTACACCAGAACAGCACTCTGAGGAGCTGCTGACGTTTGGTAGCAAAATCTCCTCTTCTGAAGAGAAACATTTCGCTGTCAGTGGGTTCCATCAGCCTTGCCATATTTTCTCAGCTGGCTATGATGGAGGGCAGTCAGTGGGCAGACTCACCTGAGGCCCTCCTTCCCAGACTGTGATACAGACAGACCCGCCGCCTGCTTCAGCCCAAAGGGACGGCTTACGGTGAGGCAAAAACCCTGTGTTGGAAAGTTCCTGCCTAACCCTCGCCCAAGCACAAGCAAATCGGTCATCGGTCAAAGACTTTCCCCACAAGTTGAACATGTTTGCTCCCCTCTAGCCTCCGAAGGCCGAGTTTACCTAGCTAGGACTCACACTGCAGGAAGGGTACTCAGGGTGCTGGTGACTGCAAGTTGTTTCACCAGGCAGCCCACATCGGGTACAGCCACTTGGATTTTCCAGGGGCACAGCGCAAAGGGTGTCAGCTAACGCGCCTCCAGCCTGGGAGGGGCCACATACACTCTCTGAATGGGAAACAAGCCCATGCCTTCAGTGTGAAAGGCCGCTATGCCTCTTTGCTTCGGCAGCCCAGGGATAGCGTCAGCTCTGAAATGCCTCCAAAGGAGCAGACTCAGAGACCCTTTGAACCGCAGAGCAGGTGCGGCCCAGAACAAGGACTGCTCTTGGGCTGAGAACACCCACTGCCCAGCGCCTCTTTTGGCTACACACGTGTAGTGCGAGGGTGTTGAATTCTGCTGCGTGATAACTTCTCCGGGCCACGTGGTGTGAGCGCAGGTAGAGTGGCCCTCCATCTCCTCCCAGTTTCCTGCCTAAGTTGTACAAGGCAAACTCCCTGCTTGAATCCCCGGGTGGGGTACGTACCCTCCAGAGAAAGGTGGATGCTTGGGACCCAGGGCTAGTCTCTATGTCGATGTTCTGTGCATCAGCTTCGCAGCTGTTCTCTCTAAGCGGGTCCCAAAGGCTTTTTGGAAGACTTTCCTTCGAGGGTCAGAAAGAGGAAATGAGCCGACAGGCCCACGGGGATGCCAGTTCTCTCCAGCCACAACGCTAGCAGCCTCAGACACGCGGGTTCTCTTTGGGACATGAAAGAACACTATGCTTGGAAGCTTCTTCCATCCAGTTTGAGAGCCGCACTTCCACTGCCTCCTAGGATTCCAGGTGTTGCCTTGCCGTCACAATTTCCAATTCTTAGGCCTATGACGGCAGAGTGTCTGGCAGTTCTCAGAGAGACCTTAGGAATGCAGGCTTTTTGGCTCCTTCCACTGACAAACCAGCTCCTCCAGATCCTCTGTCGATAGGCATTTCATGTCAGAATATCTCTGGGCGCCCTCATTCCTCCTCCACGAAGTAAGACACAAACGGAATTGCCCGAAAGGGAGGAAGCCCTCTGAGTCCGGCAGAGAGGCAGTCTCTCCCCCTCAGCACTCCCCCATGGCTGAGCCCAGGGCATGGGACCGAGAGAGGGAGAAAGACAGCCGTGACCCCGAGCTTTTCCACAATGTAGTATAGGTCTCACCCTCAAGCTCACGTCAATCGCCTAGAGAAAACAGCAGGCCTCGGTCTGCTTTCCTGTGGCTAGGAAACTTGGCTTTCATTCCTTAGGTGGCACACTGGCTCAGGACTGCCCTGCCCGAAGCACTCACGGGGTGCAGCCCTATTTGTTGAGATCAGCCCTTCTGGCTCTCTCTCGGATGAAGCAACTGGAAAAGAGCCGTTCGTAATCTTCGGACCGTGGGAGCTCGCCCCAGTCTACACCAGAACAGCACTCTGAGGAGCTGCTGACGTTTGGTAGCAAAATCTCCTCTTCTGAAGAGAAACATTTCGCTGTCAGTGGGTTCCATCAGCCTTGCCATATTTTCTCAGCTGGCTATGATGGAGGGCAGTCAGTGGGCAGACTCACCTGAGGCCCTCCTTCCCAGACTGTGATACAGACAGACCCGCCGCCTGCTTCAGCCCAAAGGGACGGCTTACGGTGAGGCAAAAACCCTGTGTTGGAAAGTTCCTGCCTAACCCTCGCCCAAGCACAAGCAAATCGGTCATCGGTCAAAGACTTTCCCCACAAGTTGAACATGTTTGCTCCCCTCTAGCCTCCGAAGGCCGAGTTTACCTAGCTAGGACTCACACTGCAGGAAGGGTACTCAGGGTGCTGGTGACTGCAAGTTGTTTCACCAGGCAGCCCACATCGGGTACAGCCACTTGGATTTTCCAGGGGCACAGCGCAAAGGGTGTCAGCTAACGCGCCTCCAGCCTGGGAGGGGCCACATACACTCTCTGAATGGGAAACAAGCCCATGCCTTCAGTGTGAAAGGCCGCTATGCCTCTTTGCTTCGGCAGCCCAGGGATAGCGTCAGCTCTGAAATGCCTCCAAAGGAGCAGACTCAGAGACCCTTTGAACCGCAGAGCAGGTGCGGCCCAGAACAAGGACTGCTCTTGGGCTGAGAACACCCACTGCCCAGCGCCTCTTTTGGCTACACACGTGTAGTGCGAGGGTGTTGAATTCTGCTGCGTGATAACTTCTCCGGGCCACGTGGTGTGAGCGCAGGTAGAGTGGCCCTCCATCTCCTCCCAGTTTCCTGCCTAAGTTGTACAAGGCAAACTCCCTGCTTGAATCCCCGGGTGGGGTACGTACCCTCCAGAGAAAGGTGGATGCTTGGGACCCAGGGCTAGTCTCTATGTCGATGTTCTGTGCATCAGCTTCGCAGCTGTTCTCTCTAAGCGGGTCCCAAAGGCTTTTTGGAAGACTTTCCTTCGAGGGTCAGAAAGAGGAAATGAGCCGACAGGCCCACGGGGATGCCAGTTCTCTCCAGCCACAACGCTAGCAGCCTCAGACACGCGGGTTCTCTTTGGGACATGAAAGAACACTATGCTTGGAAGCTTCTTCCATCCAGTTTGAGAGCCGCACTTCCACTGCCTCCTAGGATTCCAGGTGTTGCCTTGCCGTCACAATTTCCAATTCTTAGGCCTATGACGGCAGAGTGTCTGGCAGTTCTCAGAGAGACCTTAGGAATGCAGGCTTTTTGGCTCCTTCCACTGACAAACCAGCTCCTCCAGATCCTCTGTCGATAGGCATTTCATGTCAGAATATCTCTGGGCGCCCTCATTCCTCCTCCACGAAGTAAGACACAAACGGAATTGCCCGAAAGGGAGGAAGCCCTCTGAGTCCGGCAGAGAGGCAGTCTCTCCCCCTCAGCACTCCCCCATGGCTGAGCCCAGGGCATGGGACCGAGAGAGGGAGAAAGACAGCCGTGACCCCGAGCTTTTCCACAATGTAGTATAGGCCTCACCCTCAAGCTCACGTCAATCGCCTAGAGAAAACAGCAGGCCTCGGTCTGCTTTCCTGTGGCTAGGAAACTTGGCTTTCATTCCTTAGGTGGCACACTGGCTCAGGACTGCCCTGCCCGAAGCACTCACGGGGTGCAGCCCTATTTGTTGAGATCAGCCCTTCTGGCTCTCTCTCGGATGAAGCAACTGGAAAAGAGCCGTTCGTAATCTTCGGACCGTGGGAGCTCGCCCCAGTCTACACCAGAACAGCACTCTGAGGAGCTGCTGACGTTTGGTAGCAAAATCTCCTCTTCTGAAGAGAAACATTTCGCTGTCAGTGGGTTCCATCAGCCTTGCCATATTTTCTCAGCTGGCTATGATGGAGGGCAGTCAGTGGGCAGACTCACCTGAGGCCCTCCTTCCCAGACTGTGATACAGACAGACCCGCCGCCTGCTTCAGCCCAAAGGGACGGCTTACGGTGAGGCAAAAACCCTGTGTTGGAAAGTTCCTGCCTAACCCTCGCCCAAGCACAAGCAAATCGGTCATCGGTCAAAGACTTTCCCCACAAGTTGAACATGTTTGCTCCCCTCTAGCCTCCGAAGGCCGAGTTTACCTAGCTAGGACTCACACTGCAGGAAGGGTACTCAGGGTGCTGGTGACTGCAAGTTGTTTCACCAGGCAGCCCACATCGGGTACAGCCACTTGGATTTTCCAGGGGCACAGCGCAAAGGGTGTCAGCTAACGCGCCTCCAGCCTGGGAGGGGCCACATACACTCTCTGAATGGGAAACAAGCCCATGCCTTCAGTGTGAAAGGCCGCTATGCCTCTTTGCTTCGGCAGCCCAGGGATAGCGTCAGCTCTGAAATGCCTCCAAAGGAGCAGACTCAGAGACCCTTTGAACCGCAGAGCAGGTGCGGCCCAGAACAAGGACTGCTCTTGGGCTGAGAACACCCACTGCCCAGCGCCTCTTTTGGCTACACACGTGTAGTGCGAGGGTGTTGAATTCTGCTGCGTGATAACTTCTCCGGGCCACGTGGTGTGAGCGCAGGTAGAGTGGCCCTCCATCTCCTCCCAGTTTCCTGCCTAAGTTGTACAAGGCAAACTCCCTGCTTGAATCCCCGGGTGGGGTACGTACCCTCCAGAGAAAGGTGGATGCTTGGGACCCAGGGCTAGTCTCTATGTCGATGTTCTGTGCATCAGCTTCGCAGCTGTTCTCTCTAAGCGGGTCCCAAAGGCTTTTTGGAAGACTTTCCTTCGAGGGTCAGAAAGAGGAAATGAGCCGACAGGCCCACGGGGATGCCAGTTCTCTCCAGCCACAACGCTAGCAGCCTCAGACACGCGGGTTCTCTTTGGGACATGAAAGAACACTATGCTTGGAAGCTTCTTCCATCCAGTTTGAGAGCCGCACTTCCACTGCCTCCTAGGATTCCAGGTGTTGCCTTGCCGTCACAATTTCCAATTCTTAGGCCTATGACGGCAGAGTGTCTGGCAGTTCTCAGAGAGACCTTAGGAATGCAGGCTTTTTGGCTCCTTCCACTGACAAACCAGCTCCTCCAGATCCTCTGTCGATAGGCATTTCATGTCAGAATATCTCTGGGCGCCCTCATTCCTCCTCCACGAAGTAAGACACAAACGGAATTGCCCGAAAGGGAGGAAGCCCTCTGAGTCCGGCAGAGAGGCAGTCTCTCCCCCTCAGCACTCCCCCATGGCTGAGCCCAGGGCATGGGACCGAGAGAGGGAGAAAGACAGCCGTGACCCCGAGCTTTTCCACAATGTAGTATAGGCCTCACCCTCAAGCTCACGTCAATCGCCTAGAGAAAACAGCAGGCCTCGGTCTGCTTTCCTGTGGCTAGGAAACTTGGCTTTCATTCCTTAGGTGGCACACTGGCTCAGGACTGCCCTGCCCGAAGCACTCACGGGGTGCAGCCCTATTTGTTGAGATCAGCCCTTCTGGCTCTCTCTCGGATGAAGCAACTGGAAAAGAGCCGTTCGTAATCTTCGGACCGTGGGAGCTCGCCCCAGTCTACACCAGAACAGCACTCTGAGGAGCTGCTGACGTTTGGTAGCAAAATCTCCTCTTCTGAAGAGAAACATTTCGCTGTCAGTGGGTTCCATCAGCCTTGCCATATTTTCTCAGCTGGCTATGATGGAGGGCAGTCAGTGGGCAGACTCACCTGAGGCCCTCCTTCCCAGACTGTGATACAGACAGACCCGCCGCCTGCTTCAGCCCAAAGGGACGGCTTACGGTGAGGCAAAAACCCTGTGTTGGAAAGTTCCTGCCTAACCCTCGCCCAAGCACAAGCAAATCGGTCATCGGTCAAAGACTTTCCCCACAAGTTGAACATGTTTGCTCCCCTCTAGCCTCCGAAGGCCGAGTTTACCTAGCTAGGACTCACACTGCAGGAAGGGTACTCAGGGTGCTGGTGACTGCAAGTTGTTTCACCAGGCAGCCCACATCGGGTACAGCCACTTGGATTTTCCAGGGGCACAGCGCAAAGGGTGTCAGCTAACGCGCCTCCAGCCTGGGAGGGGCCACATACACTCTCTGAATGGGAAACAAGCCCATGCCTTCAGTGTGAAAGGCCGCTATGCCTCTTTGCTTCGGCAGCCCAGGGATAGCGTCAGCTCTGAAATGCCTCCAAAGGAGCAGACTCAGAGACCCTTTGAACCGCAGAGCAGGTGCGGCCCAGAACAAGGACTGCTCTTGGGCTGAGAACACCCACTGCCCAGCGCCTCTTTTGGCTACACACGTGTAGTGCGAGGGTGTTGAATTCTGCTGCGTGATAACTTCTCCGGGCCACGTGGTGTGAGCGCAGGTAGAGTGGCCCTCCATCTCCTCCCAGTTTCCTGCCTAAGTTGTACAAGGCAAACTCCCTGCTTGAATCCCCGGGTGGGGTACGTACCCTCCAGAGAAAGGTGGATGCTTGGGACCCAGGGCTAGTCTCTATGTCGATGTTCTGTGCATCAGCTTCGCAGCTGTTCTCTCTAAGCGGGTCCCAAAGGCTTTTTGGAAGACTTTCCTTCGAGGGTCAGAAAGAGGAAATGAGCCGACAGGCCCACGGGGATGCCAGTTCTCTCCAGCCACAACGCTAGCAGCCTCAGACACGCGGGTTCTCTTTGGGACATGAAAGAACACTATGCTTGGAAGCTTCTTCCATCCAGTTTGAGAGCCGCACTTCCACTGCCTCCTAGGATTCCAGGTGTTGCCTTGCCGTCACAATTTCCAATTCTTAGGCCTATGACGGCAGAGTGTCTGGCAGTTCTCAGAGAGACCTTAGGAATGCAGGCTTTTTGGCTCCTTCCACTGACAAACCAGCTCCTCCAGATCCTCTGTCGATAGGCATTTCATGTCAGAATATCTCTGGGCGCCCTCATTCCTCCTCCACGAAGTAAGACACAAACGGAATTGCCCGAAAGGGAGGAAGCCCTCTGAGTCCGGCAGAGAGGCAGTCTCTCCCCCTCAGCACTCCCCCATGGCTGAGCCCAGGGCATGGGACCGAGAGAGGGAGAAAGACAGCCGTGACCCCGAGCTTTTCCACAATGTAGTATAGGCCTCACCCTCAAGCTCACGTCAATCGCCTAGAGAAAACAGCAGGCCTCGGTCTGCTTTCCTGTGGCTAGGAAACTTGGCTTTCATTCCTTAGGTGGCACACTGGCTCAGGACTGCCCTGCCCGAAGCACTCACGGGGTGCAGCCCTATTTGTTGAGATCAGCCCTTCTGGCTCTCTCTCGGATGAAGCAACTGGAAAAGAGCCGTTCGTAATCTTCGGACCGTGGGAGCTCGCCCCAGTCTACACCAGAACAGCACTCTGAGGAGCTGCTGACGTTTGGTAGCAAAATCTCCTCTTCTGAAGAGAAACATTTCGCTGTCAGTGGGTTCCATCAGCCTTGCCATATTTTCTCAGCTGGCTATGATGGAGGGCAGTCAGTGGGCAGACTCACCTGAGGCCCTCCTTCCCAGACTGTGATACAGACAGACCCGCCGCCTGCTTCAGCCCAAAGGGACGGCTTACGGTGAGGCAAAAACCCTGTGTTGGAAAGTTCCTGCCTAACCCTCGCCCAAGCACAAGCAAATCGGTCATCGGTCAAAGACTTTCCCCACAAGTTGAACATGTTTGCTCCCCTCTAGCCTCCGAAGGCCGAGTTTACCTAGCTAGGACTCACACTGCAGGAAGGGTACTCAGGGTGCTGGTGACTGCAAGTTGTTTCACCAGGCAGCCCACATCGGGTACAGCCACTTGGATTTTCCAGGGGCACAGCGCAAAGGGTGTCAGCTAACGCGCCTCCAGCCTGGGAGGGGCCACATACACTCTCTGAATGGGAAACAAGCCCATGCCTTCAGTGTGAAAGGCCGCTATGCCTCTTTGCTTCGGCAGCCCAGGGATAGCGTCAGCTCTGAAATGCCTCCAAAGGAGCAGACTCAGAGACCCTTTGAACCGCAGAGCAGGTGCGGCCCAGAACAAGGACTGCTCTTGGGCTGAGAACACCCACTGCCCAGCGCCTCTTTTGGCTACACACGTGTAGTGCGAGGGTGTTGAATTCTGCTGCGTGATAACTTCTCCGGGCCACGTGGTGTGAGCGCAGGTAGAGTGGCCCTCCATCTCCTCCCAGTTTCCTGCCTAAGTTGTACAAGGCAAACTCCCTGCTTGAATCCCCGGGTGGGGTACGTACCCTCCAGAGAAAGGTGGATGCTTGGGACCCAGGGCTAGTCTCTATGTCGATGTTCTGTGCATCAGCTTCGCAGCTGTTCTCTCTAAGCGGGTCCCAAAGGCTTTTTGGAAGACTTTCCTTCGAGGGTCAGAAAGAGGAAATGAGCCGACAGGCCCACGGGGATGCCAGTTCTCTCCAGCCACAACGCTAGCAGCCTCAGACACGCGGGTTCTCTTTGGGACATGAAAGAACACTATGCTTGGAAGCTTCTTCCATCCAGTTTGAGAGCCGCACTTCCACTGCCTCCTAGGATTCCAGGTGTTGCCTTGCCGTCACAATTTCCAATTCTTAGGCCTATGACGGCAGAGTGTCTGGCAGTTCTCAGAGAGACCTTAGGAATGCAGGCTTTTTGGCTCCTTCCACTGACAAACCAGCTCCTCCAGATCCTCTGTCGATAGGCATTTCATGTCAGAATATCTCTGGGCGCCCTCATTCCTCCTCCACGAAGTAAGACACAAACGGAATTGCCCGAAAGGGAGGAAGCCCTCTGAGTCCGGCAGAGAGGCAGTCTCTCCCCCTCAGCACTCCCCCATGGCTGAGCCCAGGGCATGGGACCGAGAGAGGGAGAAAGACAGCCGTGACCCCGAGCTTTTCCACAATGTAGTATAGGCCTCACCCTCAAGCTCACGTCAATCGCCTAGAGAAAACAGCAGGCCTCGGTCTGCTTTCCTGTGGCTAGGAAACTTGGCTTTCATTCCTTAGGTGGCACACTGGCTCAGGACTGCCCTGCCCGAAGCACTCACGGGGTGCAGCCCTATTTGTTGAGATCAGCCCTTCTGGCTCTCTCTCGGATGAAGCAACTGGAAAAGAGCCGTTCGTAATCTTCGGACCGTGGGAGCTCGCCCCAGTCTACACCAGAACAGCACTCTGAGGAGCTGCTGACGTTTGGTAGCAAAATCTCCTCTTCTGAAGAGAAACATTTCGCTGTCAGTGGGTTCCATCAGCCTTGCCATATTTTCTCAGCTGGCTATGATGGAGGGCAGTCAGTGGGCAGACTCACCTGAGGCCCTCCTTCCCAGACTGTGATACAGACAGACCCGCCGCCTGCTTCAGCCCAAAGGGACGGCTTACGGTGAGGCAAAAACCCTGTGTTGGAAAGTTCCTGCCTAACCCTCGCCCAAGCACAAGCAAATCGGTCATCGGTCAAAGACTTTCCCCACAAGTTGAACATGTTTGCTCCCCTCTAGCCTCCGAAGGCCGAGTTTACCTAGCTAGGACTCACACTGCAGGAAGGGTACTCAGGGTGCTGGTGACTGCAAGTTGTTTCACCAGGCAGCCCACATCGGGTACAGCCACTTGGATTTTCCAGGGGCACAGCGCAAAGGGTGTCAGCTAACGCGCCTCCAGCCTGGGAGGGGCCACATACACTCGCTGAATGGGAAACAAGCCCATGCCTTCAGTGTGAAAGGCCGCTATGCCTCTTTGCTTCGGCAGCCCAGGGATAGCGTCAGCTCTGAAATGCCTCCAAAGGAGCAGACTCAGAGACCCTTTGAACCGCAGAGCAGGTGCGGCCCAGAACAAGGACTGCTCTTGGGCTGAGAACACCCACTGCCCAGCGCCTCTTTTGGCTACACACGTGTAGTGCGAGGGTGTTGAATTCTGCTGCGTGATAACTTCTCCGGGCCACGTGGTGTGAGCGCAGGTAGAGTGGCCCTCCATCTCCTCCCAGTTTCCTGCCTAAGTTGTACAAGGCAAACTCCCTGCTTGAATCCCCGGGTGGGGTACGTACCCTCCAGAGAAAGGTGGATGCTTGGGACCCAGGGCTAGTCTCTATGTCGATGTTCTGTGCATCAGCTTCGCAGCTGTTCTCTCTAAGCGGGTCCCAAAGGCTTTTTGGAAGACTTTCCTTCGAGGGTCAGAAAGAGGAAATGAGCCGACAGGCCCACGGGGATGCCAGTTCTCTCCAGCCACAACGCTAGCAGCCTCAGACACGCGGGTTCTCTTTGGGACATGAAAGAACACTATGCTTGGAAGCTTCTTCCATCCAGTTTGAGAGCCGCACTTCCACTGCCTCCTAGGATTCCAGGTGTTGCCTTGCCGTCACAATTTCCAATTCTTAGGCCTATGACGGCAGAGTGTCTGGCAGTTCTCAGAGAGACCTTAGGAATGCAGGCTTTTTGGCTCCTTCCACTGACAAACCAGCTCCTCCAGATCCTCTGTCGATAGGCATTTCATGTCAGAATATCTCTGGGCGCCCTCATTCCTCCTCCACGAAGTAAGACACAAACGGAATTGCCCGAAAGGGAGGAAGCCCTCTGAGTCCGGCAGAGAGGCAGTCTCTCCCCCTCAGCACTCCCCCATGGCTGAGCCCAGGGCATGGGACCGAGAGAGGGAGAAAGACAGCCGTGACCCCGAGCTTTTCCACAATGTAGTATAGGCCTCACCCTCAAGCTCACGTCAATCGCCTAGAGAAAACAGCAGGCCTCGGTCTGCTTTCCTGTGGCTAGGAAACTTGGCTTTCATTCCTTAGGTGGCACACTGGCTCAGGACTGCCCTGCCCGAAGCACTCACGGGGTGCAGCCCTATTTGTTGAGATCAGCCCTTCTGGCTCTCTCTCGGATGAAGCAACTGGAAAAGAGCCGTTCGTAATCTTCGGACCGTGGGAGCTCGCCCCAGTCTACACCAGAACAGCACTCTGAGGAGCTGCTGACGTTTGGTAGCAAAATCTCCTCTTCTGAAGAGAAACATTTCGCTGTCAGTGGGTTCCATCAGCCTTGCCATATTTTCTCAGCTGGCTATGATGGAGGGCAGTCAGTGGGCAGACTCACCTGAGGCCCTCCTTCCCAGACTGTGATACAGACAGACCCGCCGCCTGCTTCAGCCCAAAGGGACGGCTTACGGTGAGGCAAAAACCCTGTGTTGGAAAGTTCCTGCCTAACCCTCGCCCAAGCACAAGCAAATCGGTCATCGGTCAAAGACTTTCCCCACAAGTTGAACATGTTTGCTCCCCTCTAGCCTCCGAAGGCCGAGTTTACCTAGCTAGGACTCACACTGCAGGAAGGGTACTCAGGGTGCTGGTGACTGCAAGTTGTTTCACCAGGCAGCCCACATCGGGTACAGACACTTGGATTTTCCAGGGGCACAGCGCAAAGGGTGTCAGCTAACGCGCCTCCAGCCTGGGAGGGGCCACATACACTCTCTGAATGGGAAACAAGCCCATGCCTTCAGTGTGAAAGGCCGCTATGCCTCTTTGCTTCGGCAGCCCAGGGATAGCGTCAGCTCTGAAATGCCTCCAAAGGAGCAGACTCAGAGACCCTTTGAACCGCAGAGCAGGTGCGGCCCAGAACAAGGACTGCTCTTGGGCTGAGAACACCCACTGCCCAGCGCCTCTTTTGGCTACACACGTGTAGTGCGAGGGTGTTGAATTCTGCTGCGTGATAACTTCTCCGGGCCACGTGGTGTGAGCGCAGGTAGAGTGGCCCTCCATCTCCTCCCAGTTTCCTGCCTAAGTTGTACAAGGCAAACTCCCTGCTTGAATCCCCGGGTGGGGTACGTACCCTCCAGAGAAAGGTGGATGCTTGGGACCCAGGGCTAGTCTCTATGTCGATGTTCTGTGCATCAGCTTCGCAGCTGTTCTCTCTAAGCGGGTCCCAAAGGCTTTTTGGAAGACTTTCCTTCGAGGGTCAGAAAGAGGAAATGAGCCGACAGGCCCACGGGGATGCCAGTTCTCTCCAGCCACAACGCTAGCAGCCTCAGACACGCGGGTTCTCTTTGGGACATGAAAGAACACTATGCTTGGAAGCTTCTTCCATCCAGTTTGAGAGCCGCACTTCCACTGCCTCCTAGGATTCCAGGTGTTGCCTTGCCGTCACAATTTCCAATTCTTAGGCCTATGACGGCAGAGTGTCTGGCAGTTCTCAGAGAGACCTTAGGAATGCAGGCTTTTTGGCTCCTTCCACTGACAAACCAGCTCCTCCAGATCCTCTGTCGATAGGCATTTCATGTCAGAATATCTCTGGGCGCCCTCATTCCTCCTCCACGAAGTAAGACACA